>NC_034176.2:49574591-49787091 GCF_002021735.2 Oncorhynchus kisutch
ACTAGTTTAGGCTATAGGGGGAAATGTCGTAAAATGAAGAATTGTCAACCGTTTGATGGTCTGAGATCCCTATCTATCACTCCTGTAATAATAATAATTAGGATATTAACTGTCTAAAATAACGTAGTAGGCTATAATAAATGTGTTACCGCCACCTTATTTTGATATTTCCCTATTCTCTAAGTAGGCTACTTGACTCTGAAATGAATTTAAAAAAATAAGGGTGTTAAACACCTTCGTCCTGTGCACCTTTTCCTTGCCCAATTGCTTAATCTTTTTTGTTAGATACAGATCAAACATGTCAAAGTGAGGGCAGGTATTTACGAGATCAGAGGACTGATATGAGGGGTTGATTCTGTCAATTTTTTACAAATGTTAATGATATATTAGTCTACTTTTCATGATGTTAAATTAATATATTGAATAATCTATATCATCAGGCGATATATTGAATCATATATGACACTGTGACTGCACCCATTGGGAATCTCCTCCCTGCACAAATTGTCTTATTTCAAAGGCTCGAGCTAGAGGGATGCATTTGGGAGCTGCGGGTCCCAAGTCCGACAGAGATCATTGCGGCGCGGTAGGCATTTTTCATGCTGGGAGCGACGGTCAGACAGATTACTTTGTTTTGTCCCGGAGATTATTTGGAAACGGCCAAATTTTTGGTTTGCGTTAGTTTAGGCCTAACTTTTGTCGTATTTTTCACAAACTATCAGAATTCGCTGCTTCAAGTGATGTAGCTTACCTCTCCTCTCCTAGTTGGGCGTCTGAGATCAGGTGCGACTAGTATATGTGTGTTCTCAATAAATAGAGTAGGCTGTCTATCTATGCATGTCACGTGGCAGTTATCTTTCCAAGGAAATTAAATGTGATTAGACTATAGTTAACTACAGTCAGTGTCTGTAAATAAATATTGATAATGGAAAGAAGTGTAGAGAGGTGCAACCACTGAGTGATGGTGCAATCAAAAAATGACAATCATTGAAAAGGAAAAGGCGCAACGAGCATAGGCAACCATGGTGAGCGAGCATTGCGCATATTCTATTTCAATAAATATTGATTCACCCCTTAATTTCTCTCTGTCTGCATTACAGTGGCGGTTCTAGACCATTTCAACTGGGGGTGCCAAGCTGGGGCCAGTTATACTGTAAGAGGGGCCAGTTACATTAGACGTTATTGTTGTCATATCGTTTTCTTCACCGCATTGCAGGCATTAGCAGGCAAAAAATGATGTTCATAATCATTCAATAATTTATTTGCATTTTCTGTCTAACAACGGATGTAAAAAAAAAGAAAGATAGCAAAAATTTGTTATGTAAAAATTATTTCATACTCCACATTTAGGGGGGCCACAAGGGGGTCCAAAATTGCCCCCCCTCGATCCTGACTAGTCTCCCAGTCCCTACTGCTGAAAAACATTCCCACAGCACGATACTGTTGCCACGATGCTTCACCGTAGGCATGGTGCCAGATTTCCTCCAGACGTGATGCTTGACATTCAGGCCAAAGAGATCAATCTTGGTTTCATCAGACCAGAGAATCTTGAGAGACCTTAAGGTGTCTTTTGGCAAATGACAATTGGGCTGTCATGTGCCTTTCACTGAGGAGTGGCTTCCGTCTGGCCACTCTACCATAAACGCCTGATTGGTGGAGTGCTGCAGAGATGATTGTCCTTCTGGAAGGTTCTCGCATCTCCACAGAGGAACTCTGGACCAAGGCCCTTCTCCCCTGTTTTCTCTGTTTGGGGCCAGTTCTAGGACGAGTCGTAGTGGTTCAAAACTTCTTCCATTTAAGAATGATGGAGGCCACTGTGTTCTTGGGGACTTTCAATAATGCAGAAATGTTTTGGTACCCTTCCCCAGGTCTGTGCTTTGACACAATCCTGGGACTGAACACCTCCCTCTGCAACTGGATCTGGACTTCTTGATGGGACATCCCCAGGTGGTGAGGGTAGGCAACAACCCCTCTGCCACGCTAACCCTCAACACGGGGGCTCCTAAGGTGTTTGTGCTTAGTCCCCTCCTGTACTTCCTGTTCACCCACAATTGCATAGCCACACACGACTCCAACACCATCATCAAATTTGCTGACGACTCAACGGTGGTAGGCCTGATCACAGATGGTGTTGAGACAGCCTACAGGGAGGAGTTCAGAGACTTGGCAGTGTGGTGCCAGGACAACAGCCAAGGAGCTGATTGTGGACTGCAGGTTATTAAAGTGACTATGCATAGCTAATAACAGAGAGTAGCAGCGGCGTAAAAGAGGGGGTTAGGGGGGCGCAATGCAAATAGTCTGGATGGCCATTTTATGAGATGTTCAGGAGTCTTATGGTTTGGGGGTAGAAGCTGTTTAGAAGCCTCTTGCACATAGACTTGGCGCTCCAGTACCATTTGCCGTGCGGTAGCAGAGAGGACAGTCTATGACTAGGGTGGCTGGAGTCTTTGACAATTGTTAGGGCCTTCCTCTGACATCGCCTGGTATAGAGGTCCTGGATGGCAGGAAGCTTGGCCCCAGTGATGCACTGGGCCGTGCGCACTACCCTTTGTAGTGCCACGAGGTCGGAGGCCAAGCAGTTGCCATACCAGGTAGTGATGCAACCAGCTGTGATGCAGCTGTAGAACCTTTAGAGGATCTGAGGACTCATGCCAAATCTCATCAGTCTCCTGAGGGGGAATAGGTTTTGTCGTGCCCTCTTCACAACTGTCTTAGTGTGCTAGGACCATGATAGTTTCTTGGGGATGTGAACATCAAGGAACTTGAAGCTCTCAACTTGCTCCACTACAGCCCCGTCGATGAGAATGGGGGCGTGCTCGGTCCTCCTTTTCCTGTAGTCCACAATCATCTCCTTAGTCTTGATCACGTTGAGGGAGAGGTTGCTGTCCTTGCACCACATGGCCAGGTCTCTGACTTCCTCCCTATAGGCTATCTCACCATTGTCGGTGATCAGGCCTACCACTGTTGTGTCATCGACAAACTTAATGATGGTGTTGGAGTCGTGCCTGGCCGTGCAGTCATGAGTGAACAGGGAGTACAGGACGGGACTGAGTACGCACCTCTGAGGGGCCCCTGTGTTGAGGATCAGCATGGCGGATGTGTTGTTACCTACCCTTCCCACTTGTGGGTGGTCCGTCAGGTAGTCCAGGATCCAAATGCAGAGGGAGGTGTTTAGTCCCAGGGTCCTTAGCTTGTTGATGAGCTTTGAGGGCACAATGGTGTTGAACGCTGAGCTGTAGTCAATGAACAGCATTCTCACATAGGTGTTCATTTTGTCCAGGTGGGAAAGGGCAGTGTGGAGTGCAATAGAGATTGCATCATCTGTGGATTTGTTAGGGCGGTATGCAAATTGGTCTAGGGTTTCTGGGATAATGGTGTTGATGTGAGCCATGACCGGCCTTTCAAAGCACTTCATGTCTACAGACGTGAGTGCTACGGGTCGGTAGTCATTTAGGCAGGTTACCTTAGTGTTCTTGGGCACAATGACGTCATTGATGCACTTATTGATGAAGCCAAAGACTGATGTGGTGTACTCCTCAATGCCATCGAAAGAATCCCGGAACATATTCCAGGCTGTGCTAGCAAAACAGTCCTGTAGCTTAGCATTTGCTCACATTTCTGTGTGTGGAGTAAATGTGGTCTAGAGTTTTTTCCCTCTTGATGCACATTTAAGGTGTTGATAGAAATTTGGTAAAACGGATTTAAGTTTCCCTGAATTAAAGTCTCCAGCCATTAGGAGAGCCGCCTCTGGATGAGAGTTTTCCTGTTTGCTTATGGCGGAATACATCTCATTGAGTGCGGTCTTAGTGCCAGCATCAGTCTGTGGTGGTATGTAGACCGCTACGAAAGATACAGATAAAAACACTCTAGGTAAATAATGTAGTCTACAAATTATCATGAGATTATCATGAGATACTCTATCTCAGGTGAGCAAAACCTCTGAGACTTCCTCAGATATTGTGCACCAGCTGTTGTTTACAAATATACATCGTCCGACCCCCCCTTGTCTTACCAGAACGATGATGTTGTTTTATCCTGCTGATACAGCGTATAACCTAACCAGCCAGTGTTGATAATATCGTCGTTCAGCCACGACTCCGTGAAGCATAAGATGTTACAGTTTTTAATGTCCCGTTGGTAGTTTAATCTTCCTCGTAGGGCGTCGATTTTATTTTCCAATGATTGCATGTTAGCTAGTAGAATGGAAGGCAGTGGGTGTTTATTCGATTGCCTACGAATTCTCAGAAGGCATCCCGATCTCTGTCCTCTTTTTCTGCATCTTTTCTTCACGCAAATGATGGGGATTTGGGCCTGTTCCCGGGAAAGCAGTATGTCCTTCACGTCGGGCTCGTCGGACTCGTTAATGGAAAAAAAATCTTCTGCCAGTTCGTGGTGAGTTATCGCTGTTCTGATGTCCAGAAGTTATTTGAGATGAGAGATGGTAGCAGCAACATGTACAGAATAAGTACAAAAATAAGTTACAAATAATGCAAAAAACAAACAAAAACACATTTGGTTAGGAGCACGTAAAACATCAGCCAATCTTCTCCGGCACATTCTCCGTCCGTTAGTACGTTTGTCACATGAGATATCTTAGACAGCACTAGCCTGATTTTGACTCAACTTGGGTGAATGATGTGTCTTGCCATAGAGATCCGGCATTTACAAAATTACACGGATTGGCCAGATGGTGGCGCTATAACAAGCGATTGAAAACTCTAACTTATAAATGTCATGCCCCTCACCTCATTTTACCTAAAGTCATGAAATGTGGTACATTGGTCCTTCTCCTCACAAGGAACACATTCGCTTCAGAGATCCATAAGGTCCGCCATGATGGATTTTTTTGCCATTTTGAATTTTGTGAAAAACACTTAAAATGCTACTCCTCTGGCACTGAATGGCTGATCTGCACAAACCTTGATATGTGGCTTATATGGACAAAGGTCTCTCAATGCAATATTTTCCAGACTACTACCTAAAACAACATGATCATTAAGCAATAAACATTCACCGGGGCATGGTCATGGTCACAATTTGGTACATATGTTGCAAACACTGTCAAGACTTAACATATGCAAGAACATTCCATCAACCACACGGTGGCGCTATAACGGGGACATGTTTTGTTACTTACAAAATAGTCTAGTTTGAATTGTTGTCACTAATTGGTCCAAAGGGGAGGGTGGGGGACAATGTTTACTGTTTTTTCTTACAGTTGCCTTGTTATTTTTAACTCTGCATTGTTGGGAAAGGCTCGTAAGCAAGCATTTCACTGCAAAGTCTACACACGCTGTATTCGGCGCATCTGACAAATTCAATTTTTCTCTGTCTCTTCTCTCTCTTTACATGATGTGTACACATGCGCACACAGGGAGAGTGAACTTGTGGTAGTCCAGGCAGCCCACCTAGGGCTGTTTGATGCAGGTCTGCCTATTTTAAAACCTACCCTCAAGCTAGTAGGCAATGGCACCTGCTCAGTTCCAGGTGAATTTCAGTTATCAAAACACAGTACTCCCTACCCCACTAAAAACCATGCACACCACTAATTCATTCCATGCTGACAGAAATATAGTAACAGTACATGACTATAATTTATGCAAAGAAAATAATTCAAGCTATAAAGGAGTTATCCCTCTTAGATTCACATGGTACTTTTAAGCCATGTTCACATTGGCAGTTTGTAGTGACTCAAATCAATTTTTTTGCAAATCCGATTAGAATCTGTTATTTTTCCTGAAGTCTATACAGCCCACCACCTTCAAAGGTGCTTTGAGGTCAGATACAAATCTGATTCCTGGCCAGGTGATTTGTGTCTGAATGGTAAAATCTGATTTGCCCTCAAGTGGTTTATTAACTTTTATTTGGCATATACTGTTGCTTGCTAGCTACTCTGTTGAGAGTTTGACAAGACCATATGGTAGCTAATTATCTTGTTAATTGCTTACAAACAAATGAGTGAATGTTATAGGAAGCTAAACAGCTACCTAGCTAGCTAGTTGACTGACTTGGCTGGCCAAAAATGACTCATCTTATCCTTTGGTGCTTTTAAAGTGTTCTTTGAGCATTCACAGCAACTGGGAAACGTCTATGACAGGAATTGTTGTCATCTTAGCTGGCTACATAACTTCTGAGTGATGGGAAGCACGAGCACCACCACCAATTAGCCATCACCACTGTGCACACTCCTGTCATTACTATGACTAGCATAGCCATGCCAGAAAATTACCAGTCCTATTTGGTCACTTGTAACGTGATATTTGGACAGTAAGTATTTCAAAACGGATTTGATAAACAAAACTGATTTGAGCATTAAGGCCTGCAGTGTGAACAATTCTTTAGAGGTGAGTGGTGTGGATTTCAGGAGTTCTCAAAATCCTTCATTTTCTAATTGGACCAATTTTACACTTTGATGATATGATATTTACATATCAACCAGTGAACAAACAGTCACTCCAGGTTTTCCAGCAGCAGGTTTGGAGGTGTACACAGTGAGAAGTGGATGTGCTGCCTTTTGTTTACAGTTTACAAGACTCTCTTCCTGGTACACTGGCATCACAGGAACCTGTTGACAGCCAATTGGACAAAGGTGCAATGCAAACAGGCCAGGGGAAAAGACCAGGTTGTTCCACAGTTTGAAAAGGGTTAATGTGGCTGAGATGGCAGATAAAGCTTATTGTGAACAACACCAGCCTCAGGTTATACAGCCCCCCCCCCCCCCCCCCCCCCCCGCCGCCGCCCCCCTCACCCACCCACCCCTCTCAATAAAGAGCAGCAGATGTAGACAATTACTTCCCCCTGTGACGCAGAGTGAGCTCAGGTCACGGAGTGTGTACAGTATGTGTGCGTGCGTGCATGTGTTTGTGAGGGGGCTGTGACTACCCTATGAAAAAAGGGCAGCCACAAGAGGACTTAAATAGAGCAACAGGAGGATGAGATGACCACTTGTATCCGATGTGGATCTGCAGGATGTATCTGAAGGTAAGAGGTCTTGACTCAGGTCGAATTGGACTTAAGGGATCCTCAATACTTTACTATAGAACTAACTGAAATTGATGAAGGATGTGGCTAATCAATTTTCGAAATGTTAATTATAGTTTGTTCTGTAATCATTAAAGGTGCAAATAATGCATGGAATATGACTCAAAATGTAATGTTATCCATTGGTTTGTTCCCACCAGTTACGCATGGTAACCATGGGCTATATGATGTGTCAATATAGTAATTTTACCTTTATTTAACTAGGCAAGTCAGTTAAGAGCTAATTCTAATTTTCAATGACAGCCTAGGAACAGTGGGTTAATTGCTTGTTCAGGAGTAGAACAACAGATTTGTACCTTGTCAGCTCAAGGATTTGAACTTGCAACCTTTTGGTTACTAGTCCAACACTCTAACCACTAGGCTACCCTGCCATAAGATGACTGAAGATAAGAGTAAGCTATTTTGATTTCTCTGCAAACCTAATTTGCAGAAATTAATCCATAATCACCTCTGTTACTGAAAGACATCGTGATTTTCATAGAAGATTGGTACTGTGTGTACTGAGCCCTATGCACATTTGTTCTTGACTAGCATGTGCTAAAACAAGATATGATGGAGCTGTGCGATCAGACGTTTGTTTAACATATGGACCCGTCCTTATTTACAGTATGTGAGCACCACGGCAGGCAAGCAGGCTGCACTTTACCTTGATCAGAACAGAACACAGCAGGCAAGGTTCGGAGAGGGCCCTGGAGGAAGTCTAATCCTATTGCTGAGAGAAAAAAATAAATCCTCGGAGCCAAATGTCTCTCCAGAAATACCATGCCTGACCATCCAGAAAGCAGCCACCAGTTCACTCCATTAGCTACCACATCCCAGCTTATTAAATTGAAACGGATGGTGCATGAGTGGTGGCTGCAGGGCAGGGATAGGTAATGTTGGAGGTAGTACACTCAGAGAGATGAGACCCCTTCAGGATCATTTACGATTACGGTTTTATATTTTCAGATGAAAAGAGTATACCTGGAGTAGGTTATGTGTAGTTAGTTTAGGACTAACTCAAATGTAGTGGTGTAATGATAATGTACAGACACGGTTGTGGGGACATATTCTTGTGACTAAATTGGTAAACAAATGTTGATGTTGTCAAATATGTTTTAATAATCAGCATATCCGTTTCTCATCCAAAAAAGAGAACTGTTCTGTAGCTATTGTCCCAGGGAACGTGGAGAGCTATGCCACTATTCAACCCCTTGGTGTGGGTGCGGGAGTGGCTGCGACAGAGCAGAGGCTCCTCCAGACTGGTGCTGGTGGTCGTGTGTGTTGCCCTGCTACTGGATAACATGCTGCTTACTGTTGTCGGTGAGTCCAGACAACCCACACACACACGTACACACAAACGCACACTTTCAAAAGTGCACGTGGCGTGTACCTTAGATCGGGCAGTGACATCTGCATTGAAAAAGGGACATCACACATTTCAATATTTAGCTGCAGGGCCAACAGTGCAGCTAGCGTGACCATGGCAATTGCCTTTACCTGGCCTGACTTCTAGAGCACACAGAGAATAACTTGGTGCGACAGAGAGCAGTGCGACCACATTCCCCCTCATGGAGTAGATCCACTGTGCCTCCCCAGTACTGAGACAAAAGGGTTGACCTCTCTTCCTTCCGCCTGCCTTTTAAAGTCCACAGTCTCCCCCAAACCCAAATGTGTCGTCTCTCCTCTCTCGCAGTGCCCATCATCCCAACGTTTTTATATGCCCTTGACCACCCGACACAAGACCCCTTCATCCAGCCAAGCACACAGAGGCCATCTGAGGAGGGCTTCACATTGGCCTCAGTCCACTCCTTCTACGACAACACTTCCTACAGTCTCAGAGGCTCTGAGAGCAACCTGTCTGAGGCCCTCCTCTTCAACATCTCCAGAAACTCCAGCCAGGTGAAAGGCAGCACATGCCAGGAGGACAGTGCCTTCTTGGACAAGGAGAATGTTCGTGTGGGACTCCTCTTTGCCTCCAAGGCTCTGGTGCAGCTTCTAGTCAACCCCTTCGTGGGTCCCCTGACCAACAGGTACATGTTCCGGCTTCACAGCAAGTGTTTTGTGTGTGTGACATAATCACAGCTAGCTAGGACAGTGTTCAATATCTAATTTATTGAAAATGAAGAAATACAATACACACTGGTTCTAATCATATCCTTCTCTTTTTCCCAAAGGGTTGGATATCACATACCAATGTTTGCTGGCTTCATCATCATGTTTGTTTCAACAATAAGTATGTGTGTCTGACACTGACACACACTTCTAACTTGTTACACACAGTTGATAATGAGATATAATTGAGGTAGTGATCTCTAATATACATACCATGACTGTTTCACAACTCCAATGCGTCATCTTTAGATTTGATTTTATCTTACCACAGTGCAGTTA
Source organism: Oncorhynchus kisutch (assembly GCF_002021735.2). Taxonomy (NCBI): domain Eukaryota; kingdom Metazoa; phylum Chordata; class Actinopteri; order Salmoniformes; family Salmonidae; genus Oncorhynchus; species Oncorhynchus kisutch. Next base: position 49,584,006 of record NC_034176.2, read on the forward strand.
TGGTAACGGAGGTTGTGTCTGGTGGTTGTCAGTGTTTGCCTTTTCAGGTACATACGCCTTGTTGTTTTTTGCTCGCTCTCTTCAGGGAATTGGTTCCTCTTTCTCCTCTGTGGCAGGTACTGTGTGTGGGTGTTGTGTTTTGTGTTTCACAATAATATCCTAACTCCACAGTGTTGCAATAGAAATGGAATTATTAATGTCTAAGTGAAAAGCATGTCTTCTCCTGTAGGGCTGGGAATGTTGGCCAGTGTGTACACAAATGATGAGGAGAGAGGCGTAGCCATGGGGATCGCTCTGGGTGGATTGGCCATGGGAGTCCTCAGTGAGTTACTCCCCTTACTCCCCCTTTCTATGATCCTAGTGTTCCAGTGTGGTTCAGTTGGTAGAGCAAGACACTTGTAATGCCCAAGTTTTGGGTTCAATTCCCACTGTGGCCACCCATATGAAAATGTATGTATGCACTACTACTGTAAGTTGCTTTGGATAAAATCATCTGCTAAATAGCAAATGGTTATGGTGAAATGTGTCTTATGCTACAACATGACAAACTTGAAATCATCAAGTGGAATATATGTAAAATCAGGTACTTTTTCTTGAAAATATCTTTGACAGTTGGAGCGCCATTTGGCAGTGTGATGTATGAATTTGTGGGGAAGACTGCTCCTTTCTTAATCTTGGCTTTCCTTGCAGTATTTGATGGAGGTAATCAAATAAAAATATTTCTTATAATATTATATCAAGAACTGATTTAATCTCAGTGCTATGACTGCATTGACTGTTTCAATACCGTTTATCTGTTACACGTTACATTACAGTGACCTTATTACATTGTAATTATTCCTGTAATTACAGTGTAACAAGTATCGTAATCACTCAGTACTTGTACAGTACGGTCTGTACTTACAATGTACTTACGGTTACTTAGGCTTAGGGTCGGTGCTAAGGTTAGGGCTATGCTTAGTTCAGTGTAATATGAGCAATTACTATATTTGTTGTTACACTGTAATTACAGGAGTAGTTACAGAGTAATAAGGGCACTGTAACGTAAAGTGTTACCAGATTATCTCTTGTGGCTAACAATCAGAATGAACAGTTTAGACAGGCAAGCTGTTTGATTTGTTCGGAGAGGACAAGGTATATTCTAGGAATGTTCCTTAATGCCAACTGACTGACTCTCTAAACACACAGTGTTACAACTTCTTATACTTCAGCCATCAAAGATTTCACCAGGAGTGAGTATACTTTTACCATCTCTTTCGAGATTTAAAAAAATGTAATACACTCTCAAAATGAACATAACTGACTTGATCAATTCCCAATCACTTAAAATAGTGGGGCTTCATCTCAATTCATCATTCCTTGATTCCTCAAATGCTATGTCCAACCTCCCACCTCCACAAACCATTAGAGAAGAAAGCCTGAGGCGAGGGACGTTGGACCTTCTGTTCCAATACTGTAGAGTAGGAGGTGAGGAGCTAGGATGTGAGGAACCTCAAGATGCACCGAACAGAAGCCATCATTGCATTAAGTTACACATGCTGTCTTATTTTAGAATGTTGACGTTTCACAACTCCCTCACATTAGAAAAAAACAGAAATGTTTTCTCTTTCTGTCTCCTCCGGCTTAACATTTCACATTAACTTACAGAATGTGGAGGGCACTCCTTTGCTGACCCTACTGAAGGACCCCTACATTCTCATAAGCGCAGGTGAGGCTGGGCCTTGACTGTCAGAATAACAAACCAGAGAAGAAGGCTAAACACAGAGGAAGTGTCCCTAATGTCACCCTATTCCCTATTAGTGCACTACTTTTGACCAGGCCTTATGGGTGAAGTAGTGCACTAAATAGGGATTACATTGCCATTTGGGAAGCATGCATAGTCATAAAACAGAAGTGAGCTGACCTTGGTGCTTTGGTTTCAGGCTCTCTGTGCTTCGCCAACATGGGAGTTGCCATTCTGGAGCCCACACTTCCCATCTGGATGATGCAGACCATGTGCTCTCCTAAATGGCAGCTTGGTACTGTGTTGTCATTTTCTTTACAATTAATATTTTAGATTGTAATACTCCTTCCTGTGTCTGACAGTGATTTGCGTTTGATTTATAGGTATGGCTTTCCTACCAGCAAGCATTTCTTACCTTATTGGCACCAATTTATTTGGTTTGTTGGCTAACAAAATGGGAAGGTAGGTTTTCGTTGATCCTTTCCTGTTAGCTTCTATTTACTCCTACATACAGTACCAGTCAAAAGTTTGGACACACCTACTCATTCAAGGGTTTTTCGTAATTTTTTACAATTTTCTACATTTTAGAATAATAGTGAAGACATCAAAACTATGAAATAACACATATGGAATCATGTACTAACAAAACACCTGTTAAACAAAGCAAAATATATTTTAGATTTTAGATTCTTCAAAGTTGCCACCTTATGACATGTTGAGAGATTTGCACACTCTTGGCATTCTCTCAACGAGCTTCACCTGGAATGCTTTTCCAACAGTCTTGAAGGAGTTCCCACAAATGCTGAGCACTTGGTGGTTACTTTTTCTTCAATCTGTGGTTCAACTTATCCAAAACCATCTCAATTGTGTTGAGGTTGGGTGATTGTGTAGGCCAGGTTATCTGCTGTAGCACTCCATCACTTTTCTTTTTGGTAAAATAGCACTTACAGAGTCTGGAGGTGTGTTTTGGGTCATTGTCCTGTTGAAAAACAAATGATAGTCCCACTAAACTCAATCCAGATGGGATGGCGTATCACTGTAGAATGCTGTGGTAGCCATGCTGGTTAAGTGTGCCTTGAATTCTAAATTAATCACAGACAGTGTCACCAGCGAAGCACCCCCACACCCTCAGACCTCCTCCTCCATTCTTCCCAGTGGGAACCACACATGCGGAGATCATCCGTTCACCTACTCAGCATCTCACAAAGACATGGTGGTTGGAACCAAAAATCTTACATTTGGACTCATCAGACCAAAGGACAGATTTCTACAGGTCTAATGTCCATTGCTTGTGTTTCTTGACCCAAGCTAGTCTCTTCTTATTATTGGTGTCCTTTAGTAGTGGTTTCTTTTTGTCCATGATTTGACCATGAAGGCCTGATTCACGCAGTCTCTTCTGAACAGTTGATGATGAGATATGTCTGTTACTTGAACTCTGTGAAGCATTTATTTGGGCTGCAATTTCTGAGGCTGGTAACTCTAATAAACTTATCCTCTGCAGCAGAGGTAACTCTGGGTTTTCCTTTCCTGTGGCGGTCCTCATGAGAGCTAGTTTCATCATACCGCCTGATGTTTTTTGCGACTGCACTTGAAGAAACTTTAAAAGTTCTAGAATTTTTCCTGATTGACTGATCTTCATGTTTTAAAGTCATGAAGGACTGTCATTTTTCTTAGCTTATTTGAGCTGTTCTTACCTTAATATGGACTTTTTTTAACAACTGATTGGGTCAAACACATTATGAAGGAAATAAATTCCACATTTAAACTTTTAACAAGGCACGCCTGTTAATTGAAAGGCAATCCAGGTGACCACCTCATGTAGCTTGTTGCGAGAATGCCAAGAGTGTGCAAAACTGTCATCAAGGCGAAGGGTGGATACTTTGAAGAATATCAAATATCAAATATTATTTTGTATTAATATTTTGTTTAACAAATGTTCAGTTACTATATGATTCCATATATTTTTATGGCTGCAGGGGCAGTATTGAGTAGCTTGGATGAAAAGGTGCCCATTGTAAACGGCCAGCTCCTCAGTCTCAGTTGCTAATATATGCATATTATTATTAGTATTGGATAGAGAACACTCTAAAGTTTCCAAAACGGTCAAAATGAGTCTGTGAGTATAACAGAACTGATATTGCAGGCGAAACCCTGAGGAAAATCAAAACAGGAAGTGGCTTCTAGTTTGAAAACTCTGTGTTCCATAGCCTCCCTTTGCTGGATTTAAAGGTAAAATGAACCAGATTCCTTTTCATATCGCTTCCTCAAGGTGTCAACAGTCTTCAGACATAGTTTCAGGCTTAAATTTTGAAAAATGAGCCAGACGATAACATTGCGTCAAGTGGTCACGAGTTTTGCTCGCGCAACAGAATTTGGACAGCCATTGTTTTCCCCTCTCCTACTGTGAAAGACATTTGCGGTTGATATATTATCGATTATATATTTTAAAAACAACCTGAGGATTGATTATAAAAAATGTTTGACATGTTTCTGTGGACATTATGGAAACTATTGGGAATTTTCGTCTACGTTGTCGTGACCGCTCTTTCCTGTGGATTTCTGAACATAACGCGACAAACAAACGGAGGTATTTTGGATCTAAAAATAATCTTTATGGAACAAAAGGAACATTTGTTGTGTAACTGGGAGTGAGTGAAAACATCTGAAGATCATCAAAGGTAAACTATTAATTTGATTGCTTTTCTGATTTTCCTGACCGAGCTACCTGATGCTAAGTGTACTTAATGTTTATCGTTCGATCGAGAAACTTACACAAACGCTTGGATTGCTTTCGCTGTAAAGCATAGATTCAAAATCTGACACGACAGGTGGATTAACAAAAGGCTAAGCTGTGTTTTCCTATATTGCACTTGTGATTTCATGAATATAAATATTTATAGTAATATTTATTGTATGTAGCGCTACGCTATTCAGCGGTTGTTGATGACACTTATCCCGATATCGGGATTGCAGCCATAACACGTGTTATTTCACAGTTTTGATGTATTCACTACTATTCTACAATGTAGAAAATAGTCAAAATAAAGAAAAACCCTTGAATGAGAAGGTGTGTCGAAACCTCTGACCGGTAATGTATCAATGATCAATATATAAAAGCATCTCACCATCTCTTTAATGCTAATCACTCAGTAAAGGAGATCTCATGTAAGCCTATAGGGGTTGTGTGAATCTGTGTGTGTGTGTGTGTGTGTGTGTGTGTGTGTGTGTGTGTGTGTGTGTGTGTGTGTGTGTGTGTGTGTGTGTGTGTGTGTGTGTGTGTGTGTGTGTGTGTGTGTGTGTGTGTGTGTGTGTGTGTGTGTGTGTGTGTGTGTGATGAAGTTGATGATTCGCAGTCAGGAGAAGGTATTTTCCTCCCCTTAGGTGGCTGTGCTCCATGATTGGGATGTTTATTGTTGGCATCAGCCTCCTTTGCGTGAGTATTATTTCCTATGCACTTTTTTGGCTCTGCAAGATCACAAGGTAGTTCAATGAATAACCATCATATTTCTTGTCCTATAGGTTCCTTTTGCAAAGAACATCTATGGTCTTATTGGTCCAAATGCAGGCCTGGGGTTTGCTATTGGTGGGTGCCAATGTGTTATATAGAAACCCATATGAATGATGGTCTGAATCACCATTACAACTATGAACTGTCTGCTGTGTGTATTAGGAATGGTGGACTCCTCTATGATGGCCATAATGGGATACCTGGTGGATATTCGCCATGCCTCGGTCTATGGCAGTGTTTACGCCATAGCTGATGTCGCATTGTGCATGGGTTTTGCCATTGGTGAGTGATCATTCCTTTGTTGTCTGCTTCTACACAAATACAGCAAATACAATAAATCACTTGAATTGTATGACCCAGCCAGGGGTCTCAGAATTGTCTGACCCAACTCCATCCTCTGTCTCCCGTGTTGTTGTGATCCAGGTCCTTCGATAGGGGGCTCCTTGGTCAGGGCCATTGGATTTCCTTACCTCATGGTATTCATTGGCATCATCAACATCTTCTATGCTCCACTGTGCTTCTTCCTGCGTAATCCTGCCATCAGGGAGGAGAAGATGGTGAGTGGTATTTCCTATTTGCTATCCCCTGGCTCCAGTCATAATCCAGACCCACCAGAATGTCTGGACCAACGTGTTCTAACACATCCTAGGAGGTGAGGTTTGCAATCCAATGTGTTTGTATCAGTGCCAGCTAACAGAGAATCAGCCCTCACATATAGTGGGAAGGTGTATTAGCCAAAGGTATAATTGTAGAAAAGATAGTGCCTCTTATTGATGTGGGTCTTTACCGAATAATTATGATCATGGTTTTAAAGTTGATGGTCATGCACTTCAAAGATACAGTCATAACAGAAAATAAGGAATAAATTATTAGAAATGAATAATAATAATAATATTATTATAAAATCCAATTAATTATTTAATAATACAAATAGGAGTTTAAGAGTCAAATATGAAAATAAAGATTATTTCCTACTCTTGTAAAAAAATTGTATGCCCTGAAATCAGGTACTTTCTTACGGCCCATGACAATCTTTAACAAATGTCTTATGTGTCTTGTAGGCCATCATAGACCAGGAATGCCCTCTGCACAGGAAGAGCTACAACACACAGAAGGAGTGTCGAGAGTTCCCTTTGAGTGACGAGAGCGAGGAGGAAACGGAGGAGTAACATTCTCCTTGTCAACCCAACACACACATTTTTTTTTTTACAGTGAAAGAGCAGAGGCATTGTTCATAATGCCTTTGAATTGACATGATGTCTAGAAAAGGCATTTTGTTAGCACTTATCTGTATTCAAAGTTTCCTAATGACCTCTGTGCTTAGTTTATTGCTGGAAATAACAAACAATGGCACCTGTGTTTTTAATATGGTATGTATAGGGACAGTAGTGTTTGCATTTTATTGTGTGTGTGTGTGTGTGTGTGTGTGTGTGTGTGTGTGTGTGTGTGTGTGTGTGTGTGTGTGTGTGTGTGTGTGTGTGTGTGTGTGTGTGTGTGTGTGTGTGTGTGTGTGTGAGTTATGTTAATAATTTCGCTTAATGTACTAAGAGGTGAAAGGAACACTTGTGCAGGCTCAACAAACATTAAAACCTACTATAAGCTTGAAAATGACGTCTTTACATACATTTGGCATTTGATTGTAGCTACGTTTATGTTCATTTGTTGAGCCTACCATATGAATCAGTAGCTTTCAATGTTTGAAATATGAACGTCAAGATATGTTCAGTGTATCCGGATAACTAATTGGTTTAGATCTAGAATAATGCTTATTCCTAGGCCTATTCCTAATTGCTGAATATAACCTATCCACGATCATGAAAGCGGATTATTTCATTCACATCGCTCGACAAGAGAACAATGCTTGTTCAGAGCTCATAAAAGCTCAGAGCTTTTAGTTCAAATGCTGTAACATGTAATATCCTCTCTTCTAGTGTGTCTCCCTGCATCAGCCAATCGGCTGCTGTCTGGTATAGTGCAAGAGCTATCTCGCCTCACCTTTAATTTCCTCTTTGGCTGTAGCAAGGCTCTGTCTCTGTCCCAAACGGCACCCTATTCACTATGTAGTGCACTACTTTGACCAGGACCCATAGGGCTCTTGTCTAAAGTAGTGCACTATATTGGGAATAGCCTAGGGTGCCATTGGGACACAACCTCTGTGTTGGGTTGGTTTACTTCTAACCAAGGAGTGGAAATTATGAACACAAAGAGGCAAAGATGAGATAAAGAGAGCAAGACTGGCATCATTGTGGCTCAAATGCCTCAAATCTTCTTGGCCCACATAAATAACATATTGCCACTACAAGCGCATGTGATGCGAAGCAAATTGTCAAAGCCAAAGTATATATTTGATTGCACGTTATAAATGCTAAACGAAGTCTTATTAAATGTATCTGGAAAACAAAATAAAAAGTAAAGTACAATGGGTCAAGTGGAACATTCCAGCTTTATACTGAAGTTTGAATAAAGGAAAGTTTCACCAGAAGACTCAAGTGAGAGGCTATTTCAAAATGGTGGAAGTTTTATTTGAGACACCACATAATTTGTTTTATTTTTTACCTTTATTTAACTAGGCAAGTCAGTTAAGAACAAATTCATATTTTCAATGACTGCCCAGGAACAGTGTGTTAACTGTCTTGTTCAGGGGCAGAGCGACAGTTTTATTTACTTTGTCAGCTCGGAGATTCAATCTTACAACCTTTCGATTACCAGTCCAATGCTCTAACCACAAGGCTACCTGCCTGTTTATCTGAACAGTATATTATTTTTCACATTATTTCCTCACTCAATCAATATATGCATGTTTCATATTGTGTTTTCCCATCAATGATGGTCTTTTCCCCTCCTCTGGGGCTGTAAGCTTGGCCAACAGGCAACTCCTAGGCTGTTACTCTGAGATGACGGAATAGGAACCTGTCTGGCTTTCCAGATAAATGTGTGTGATAATTAAACAGAACTGCGTCATTCATAGACTGGTACAAGAATGGAGATATTACATGTGAAGTAACCTATCCTGGACATCGTCACTCCCCAAATGAGTCAAATCTGTCATTGTCTTTACTTGTGGTCAAACCAATAGAACACAAATAAAAAAAGGCATTGGGATATGAATATTTCCATTAGATTTACCAGTAGATGCTATGAAAGTCATCATCAATTGCATTGACACATTTTGGAATTATAACCAAACTTAATCATGCATTCCATTACTTCTCTTAGATTATTTGACAAAGGGATTTTACTGTTTGAGTGTAGAATTAAACATAGCTTTGCCTTAAAGGGAATATCTGTAATTTCAACAGCCTGACCCTGAAATTTTGGTTGGTAAGCTCAAAAAATATATATATTTGTCACAAGCTCTGAATACAACAGGTGTACAGGTGTAAACCTTACCGTGAAATGCTTACTTACAAGCCCTTAGCCAACAATGAGGTTTTAAGAAAAATAAGAGTTAATAAAATATTGGCAAAATAAATTAAAGTAAAAAAATTAAAGAGCAGCAATAAAATAACAGTAAGGGGGCTATATACACGGTTCACCGGTACCGGGTCAATGTGCAGGTTAGTTGAGTTAATATGTACATGTAGGTAGGGGTAAAGTGATTATGCATAGATAATAAAAAGGGAGGGGGGGGGGGTTGGGGGCCTCCCGAGTGGCACAGCGGTCTAAGGCACTGCATCACATTTGCAAGCAGTGCCACTACAGATCCTGGTTAGAGTCCAGGCTCTGTCACAGCCGGCTGGGGTGGCTGACCTCCGGGTTAAGCGGGAATTGTGTTAAGAAGCAGTGTGGCTTGGTTGGGTCATTTTTAGGCTTTTAGAATGTTTACAAATGTATTAAAAACAAAAACAGAAATGCCTTGTTTACATAAGTATTCAGACCTTTTGCTATGAGACTTGAAATTAAGCTCAGGTGCATCCTGTTTCCATTTACTATCCTTGAGTTGTTTCTACAACTTTATTTTTTATTTAACTAGGCAAGTCAGTTAAGAACAAATTCTTATTTACAATGACGGCCTACCCCTAACAACGCTGGGCCAATTGTGAGCCGCCCTATGTGACTCCCAATCACGGTCGGTTGTGATACAGCCTGGAATCGAACCATGGTCTGTAGTGATGCCTCCAGCAGCTTAGACCGCTGCGCAACCTGTGCTAAATTCAATTGATTGGACATCTATAGGCAAGCATCTATATATGGTCCCACAGTTGACAGTGTATGTCTAAGCAAAACCGAAGCCATGAGGTCGAAGGAATTGCTCCGAGACAGGATTGTGTTGAGGTACAGAACTGGGGAAGGGTACCAAAACATTTCTGCAGCATTGAAGGTCCCCAAGAACACAATGGACTCTTCCTGAGCTGGCCACCCAGCTAAAATGAACCACCGGGGGAGAAGGGCCTTGGTCTGGGAGGTGACCAAGAACCCAGTGGACACTCTGTCAGAGCTCCAGAGTTCCTCTGTGGAGATGGGATAACCTTCCAGAAGGACAACCATCTCTGCAGCACTCCACCAATCAGTCCTTTATGGTAAAGTGAGCCAGACAGAAACCACTCCTCAGCACATGACAGCCCACTTGGAGTTTGCTAAAAGGCACCTAAAGGACTCTCAGACCATGAGAAACAATATTCTCTGGGCTGATAATACCAAGATTGAACTCTTTAGCCTGAATGCCAAGCATTACGTCTGGAGGAAACATTACACCATCAACTGCAGGGACTGGGAGACTAGTCAGGATCAAGGGAAACATTTACGGAGCAAAGTAAAGAGAGATCCTTCATGAAAATCTGCTCCAGAGCACTCAGGACCTCAGACTGGGGCGAAGGTTCACTTTCCAACAAGACAATGACCCTAAGCACACAGGCAAGACAACACAGGAGTGGCTTCGGGACAACTCTGGGTGGCCCAACCAGAGTCCGGACTTGAATATCTCTGGAGAGACCTGAAAATAGCTATGCAATGATGCTTCCCATCCAACCTGACAGAGCTTGAGAGGATCTGCAGAAAAGAATGGGAGAAACTCCCCAAATACAGGTGTGCCAAGCTTGTAGCGTCATACCCAAGAAGACTCGAGGCTGTAATTGCTGCCAAAGGTGCTTCAACAAAGTACTGAGTAAAGGATCTGAATACTTATGTAAATATGATGTAAGGTTATTTTTGCAAAAATGTCTACAAACCTGTTTTTGCTTTGTCATTATGGGGTATTGTGTGTAGATTGATGAGGGGAAAAACACATTTTGATCCATTTTAGAATAAGGCTGTAACTTAACAAAATGTGGAAACAGTCAAGAGGTCTCAATACTTTCCAAATGCATTGTTTCGTTTAAAAACATTTTTTACAAAGAGCTCTATTTTCATGTCATCTGACCAAAGCACTGGTTCCAATCCGAGTGCTAATCACGTTTAGCAAACTCCAGGTGTTAACATTTGTTGGATGACATGAAAATAGAGCTCTTTGGCCAAACACACCAGCGATGTGTTCAGCATCAAAATGAGAATGCATGAGCAGAAAATAACCCCATACCTACCGTAAAATATGGTGGTGACAAGATGCTCAGTAGATACTATACATCAGAAGGTTTGCTATGTGAATAAGGTGATGGAGCTCGCTTTGTGGTGTTTTCCCCATACTTTTGAAACTATGTCCAAAAAACATACAATATATTTATGTTTGTATAGGTGTAGTAGATGAGAGGTTCCCAAACTGTGGGGCGAGGGGTTGCCAGGGGGGGGCACCTGGATCCCCCCCCCCCCCCAGAAAATATTTAAATTGGCAGTGCATCATCAGTTCCTCTTGTCATGTTCATTTCATACCTTAGAGAGCTATTTATAATTCATCAGAAATGTCCAGATCAACCAGCCCAATTTTTATTTGGTTTTTTTCACCCATAGATTTAGTTGTAATTGTTTGGTCACCAAAGTTCCAAAAGTCCCAGCCTTTGGAACTTTGGTTTTTCTAGATATGGCTACTATATTATGATCACTACATCTGATGGATTTGGATACTGCTTTAGAGTAGATTTCTACAGCATTAGTAAAGATGTTATCAATACAGTGGGTGATTTCATTCCTGTGCTGTTTGTAAATACCCTGGTAGGTTGACTGATAACCTGAATCATGTTGCAGGCACTGGTTACAGTTTGAAGGTTTTTATTGAGTGGGCAGATTGAAAGCCAGTTAATATTTATGTCACCCAGAAAACAAACCTCTGTTGATATTATATATATTATCAAGCATTTCACACATATTATCCAACTACCTAATGTTAGCACTTGGTGGTCTATAGCAGCTTCCCACAAGAATGGGCTTTAGGTCAGACAGGTGAAGTTGTAGCCATATTACTTCAACAGCATTTACATGAGATCCTCTCTAAGCTTTACAGGAATATGACTCTGAACATAAATGGCAACACCTCCATCATGATTGAGTATGCATAATGTCTGCCAATTTGAAAAATAAATAGCAAAATGTGTTTGATATTTATTTTCAATGGTCTATCCAGTACAACATTGACACATTTAAAAATGTAATGTCTCATGTTTTCCATTTAATTTCCTTGTTATGATAGCATGAATTGTGACAAAAATTTAAATAATTCTCAATTGGTAACTGACAATGCTCTTTCAAAACCTGTGTGTTTTTAAGACGGTCAAAATTGAAATGATCAATCAAATTCGATACATCAATCGCAATGCTTAATTTTGCTATTTCGTTTCCTCATTTGCTTTATCGTTTTAGACCCATATTATTTGTCAATCAAACACTGTTTGCGCGGTTTCGGTAGCTGAGGTAGAAGAGAGGTTGCATGTGCCAAAGATTATGGATATACTGACAAGATACGTCTCTTCACAATGGGAGTCGTTGTCCACAAAGCAGCATGGCGGGCTGTCTAGCGCCCGCCTATCCTTTCTTTGGATTGGTGGATAGGATACATCAATATTGTACACTTAAAAAAAAAAGAATTGATGACAGATGTTGACATCAACCGCCTGTATGAATATCTATAGCCATCTATAGCCATCTCGAGACAACTCTGATGTAGCTACTGTTTTTTTCTCAAAGTTGCCGGGATGTCACGTGTCCTACTTATAACAATAATCTCTTATATCTCACAATAACTTAAGCATTACAAAAATAAGCCATTCATTTTTGTAAAACAAATTCTACACTCTAATTGACATCCTACAAAAACTCCTCGCTTGGTGGGAGAATCAATGAAAAAAAGCCACCTACTTGAAGGAGACAGATTGACCTTAGGACCCTAGGACCGTGAGATGGCAGAAGGAGAAGTGTAATTTGAGGCTGAAAGCGCGTCGAGTACAGTTAGCGAGAAAGATGAGTGGAGAACAGTCCAAGAATTGAACAAAAAGGGCTAAAATAGTTGTGGGAAATGAGTCTGATGAATCGGTCCTTGTCAGAGTACGTTTTTTAGGATAAAGATGTTAATTTGGGAAACCCTTTTGAATTCACAACGATGGTAAAAAAAGGCGATGGAAAAAGTGGAAGCAGTCAAAATAACCATGAGTGGTATGGTGTTGATATCGTGTGTACCTAAAAGAGCAACATGAGTGTGCATTGTGGCTCGTGAAAATATCGACGCAGAAAGCTTTGATTTTCGGAGCAGGACACTTGAAAGGTGTTTTTTTCTGGCGTCCCGTTGGACATTGGCAATCAATATCTTCAGCAAAACAATTCCAGGCGTAGTTAATGCACATTGCTTGAAGCATATGGAAAATGGAAAAAGGAGCAAAGTTTATCTGTATTTGTAACGCTCGTCCTCTTCTTCTGATGAGGAGTAAGAGAGATCGGACCAATTTGCAGCGTGGTAAGTGTCCATTTTAATATGTCAAACTGAACACTACAAAATACAAAAGAACAAAGTGAAACAAACGAAACAGTCCCGTGTGGTACAAACACTAATACGGAAAATAATCACCCACAACTCAAAAGTGAAACCAGGCAACCTAAGTATGGTTCTCAATCAGGGACAACGATTGACAGCTGCCTCTGATTGAGAACCATACCAGGCCAAACACAGAAATCCCAAATCATAGAAAAAGGAACATAGACAACCCACCCAACTCACGCCCTGACCATACTAAACAAAGACATAACAAAAGAACTAAGGTCAGAACATGACAGTATTATTGATGTTTGATGAGTATTTACCACCTATGTAAAGTTGGGATATATAAGATATGCCATAAGAGCCTTCGTGCAAAACCCAACGCAATGAAAGAAGTGTAAAACGTTTTGCCATGTATCAAGTGTTTGCAGACGGAAGGAATATGTTATTAGAGAGTCTGTGAATGTAAAATGTTGCAACTGTTGTGGGGTTCATATTTCCGAATTCCCTGAGTGCCTTGTTAGGGTGAAAGAGGTTGAGGTGTCAAGAATCAGGGATGTACAGCAAATTTCATATGTGGAGGCGGTGAATAGCATTGAAGGGGCAAGAGGCCACAGTTCTGAAGACGATATGGCGGTAGATGCACAACAACCAGTTGCAAATGTTATACTTCGATCAAGGGATCTGGATACACTTATTGTGAAAAAGGTGGATTTGTAGCATTTATAGCCAGAGTTATTAATTGTACTGCACAAGTGTCCAAGAGGTCCAAGAAGCTGGACATCATTATATCTGCAGCTGAGAAGTATGGGCCTCCAAGACTTGATGGCAGAAGCACTGCAAGGACTACTGTTCCCAGGAAATGGCCGGCCATCACAGGATCCTTGAGCCTGTGTAGGAACCTGATTAAAAGAGAAAAGTAGGCTGATTACGTTTAATTAAGGGCTTGTCAGTAAGCATTTCACAGTAAGATTGTATTTGGCTCATGTGACAAGTACAATTTGATTTGATTTGATTTAACTCTACAACGTGTCGAAAGCATCCAACAGGGATGCTGGCCCATGTTGACTCCAATGCTTCCCACAGTTGTGTCAAGTTGGCTGGATGTCCTTTGGGTGGTGGACCATTCTTGATACACATGTGAAACTGTTGAGTGTGAAAAATCCAGCAGCGTTGCCGTTCTTGACACAAAACGGTGCGCCTGGCACCAACTACCATAACCCGTTCAAATGCACTTAAATAATTTGTCTTGCCCATTCACCCTCTGAATGGCACACATACACATTTCAAGTCTCAATTGTCTCAAGGCTTAGAAATTATTCTTTAACCTGTCTCCTCCCCTCATCTACTGTCACGACTTCCGCCGAAGTCGGTTCCTCTCCTTGCTCGGGCGGCGTTCGGTGGTCGACGGTTTTCTAGCCATCGCCTATCCACTTTTAATTTCCCATTTGTTTTGTCTTGTTTTCCTGCACACCTGGTTTACATCTCCTAGTAATTATCATGTGTATTTAACCCTCTGTTCCCTTCATGTCTGTGTGGGGTATTGTTTATTGTCGAGGTTGGCACGCTTCCGGCTGGTCTGTGCCGGGTTTTGCTTTATACCCGTGCTTTGTGGCAGCCGGTACTTTGTGCTTGTTTTTTTGTACTTTTGCTGCCTCACTTGTTCTTTGGGCATTTTGTATTGTGACGCGGTTGCGTTCTGTATTATGATTGCCTAAGTAAAGTGCTTTGTCCATTCATCTCTGCTCTCCTGCACCTGACTTCCATGCACCAGCTACACCCACCTCATGACATCTACACTGATTTAAGTGGATTTAAGTGACATCAATAAGGGATAATAGTTTTCACCTATGTTAGGTTCTACATAACAAAGTAAAAAATGACAGACAACTATAAAAGCTCAAACCAAGTTTATTCATCCAGTGGGTCAGACAGCTGAACAGACAGACATGTTCCCACCAGCACAAATACAGTATATATACTCCAATTTAGGGGAACTCCTCCTTACATCATCATTGCTAGGCAGGAAGTTAAGTGATATGGGTAATAAACTGTTCCTTCGCCCTTAATGTGACCTGACCTTACCTCGGCCCCCCATTCCTCACTAATCCACAGCTCTCCACCCTTATCAGTGACCACAACCAAACAATTGCCTTTCCTTTACTCAGTACATTACAAACCCCTGGCTCATATCCAACCTTAATTGACTACACCATATACATTCGTCCTACAGAGTCCTACATGCATTGAGAAAAGCAGATACTTAGATGTAATATGTATGCAAATTGTATGAATGATTTGGTGCAGTGAACAAGTGACTTTGTGAATATGTTTGTTGTATTCAGTCAATTGAAAATATACTTGTTTTTGAAACATGTCCCATTTTGATGATCTGTTGATTTATGTGCTAATAGTTATGAAGATTTACCACATAATTGCACCAGTGATTGAAGAAAACTGTAATAAAACACCCTGGGAGACCAGGAGCAGGCTTTTGTATGTTACTCAATCCCACTGACATCCTACTACAATATAACTTCTCTATTTGCCTAAATGAATCAGTTTAGTGTATGGTAACACTCATTTTGATAGTCTGTAGAGCGTTGACAGATGGACAGTAACATTTCAACTAACTGCTAGCCCTTACCCTATCCTTAACCCTTACTCTTACCATAATCCTTATTCTAAACCTAACTCTAATCGTAACAAACAGTTGCTTGTCAACACATAGTTTATTATTAGTATGACTATCTGTAGAGCATCTACCGATGGAAAATCCAGACTAAATAAATGTGACCCAGTGTATTGATTAAAATTATTTAATGAATCAAATACACTTAACCAGTTCCAGCAGTGCAATTGTAAAATACACCATAACTTTCAATTGTGTCTCGTTCCATTGTGCCACATGATTTCTCCATACAGCCGAATGGCTTGCTCCGTTTCAAGCATGGTTTCAAGCCATTCGGCAAATAGCTTTTAATAAAAATATAAAGTGAAATATAACCCCTACCCCTAACTTGAGTATACTGTCAGTAGCCATTTACAGTGTGAAATGCTCAGTCTGAAGCCATTCAGCTATGGGTTTCAGAGCCCTATCATAATAATACAAATCAAACCAACCTTTAAAAAGGTTTGATTTACAACCTCTGGGGTATAACGTGTTGGGCAAAGTGGTATAGGACCGGCTGACCCATATGATGTGGACCATTGTCATGCTATTTGATATACTGTATAAGCTTCAGTAAAAATAACACCATGGTTGCAATAAGACTTTAAAAAGGGAGTTTATAAATGTGTAGAATGTGTGTGTTTTGGGTCCACGCCGGTAAGTTAAGGTTGGTTATGTAAATTAGACACAAGGATTTTCTTCTGAATAACTGGTCAGGGCACAACACTTTCCATTCTGCTTCAGGCAACTTTGATGTAAGGCTTGTATTGACAACTTCTCTCCGTCACGCCCAACCAGTGCAGTTAGCGTTGCTTATCCTATGTTCACTAGATCTATCAATGTAATTACACCCAACAATGTTTAAAAACATTTTTTTTTAAACAATTCATCATGGATAAGTAATAATGGGGTTCATTGCGACTGCAAGGATGCCTGTTTTATGACTGAAGAAAAAAAATAGACAATTACAAAGTGATAAATTGTAAAGTGATAAAGTATGTTCTTCATAAAAGACAAAACAGGTTGACTTGTTGGCTACATTTACAGTACATTTTGAACAAATAACAAACAGATGTGTTTTAAATTTAGTCTCCAGTATTTATGCTGCAGTAGTTTATGTGTCGGGGGGCTGGGGTCAGTTTGTTATATCTGGAGTACTTCTCCTGTCCTATTCGGTGTCCTGTGTGAATCTAAGTGTGCGTTCTCTAATTCTCTCCTTCTCTCTTTCTTTCTCTCTCTCGGAGGACCTGAGCCCTAGGACCATGCCCCAGGACTACCTGACATGATGACTCCTTGCTGTCCCCAGTCCACCTGGCCATGCTGCTGTTCCAGTTTCAACTGACCTGAGCCCTAGGACCATGCCCCAGGACTACCTGACATGATGACTCCTTGCTGTCCCCAGTCTACCTGGCCATGCTGCTGCTCCAGTTTCAACTTCCACCTGACTGTGCTGCTGCTCTAGTTTCAACTGTTCTGCCTTATTATTATTCGACCATGCTGGTCATTTATGAACATTGAACATCTTGACCATGTTCTGTTATAATCTCCACCCGGCACAGCCAGAAGAGGACTGGCCACCCCACATAGCCTGGTTCCTCTCTAGGTTTCTTCCTAGGTATTGGCCTTTCTAGGGAGTTTTTCCTAGCCACCGTGCTTCTCCACCTGCATTGCTTGCTGTTTGGGGTTTTAGGCTGGGTTTCTGTACAGCACTTTGAGATATCAGCTGATGTACGAAGGGCTATATAAATAAATTTGATTTGATTTGATTTGAGTGTCTGCACTTGAAACACCTCATCCATTACGTAGTGTGGTAAATGAGCTCACACAAATTTACCCAATTTCTAATTCTGAAATGACTATTTTCAAAATCAGCAGACACATTGGCCCAAAAGACAACAAGTGGTGGATGGCCATTCATAGCAAAGCCTACCGTTGCCTTTAATGAGAGCAATGGCCACAATGGGTATCTGTTCAAAGGGAATGTCCTGTACATGTCAATGTTGTTAATCTCAATGACCAAGACATTACAATTCTCCATTGAAACATTGTAGAAAGCATTGCATCTTACTTCTTGTGAACTTGATGCCACGGCCTGCCTCCGAAATGGTAGGTAGTTGGTCCATGCCATAGTGGGAGGGCTTTTTTTTTTTAACTATCCGACCTGGCATGCCCTTTACCTCAATGGCCACCTTCTTGGCAGCCACAGCCATGTATGGAACTCTGCCAAGTCCACCTGCTTCATCTAAACAGAATTAAGGCTTTAGTGAAGGAAGATCAAGTGTACACATTATTTCAAGCTACCAGTGATCCATTCTATATACTTTCGGCCCGTCTTTGGACACTGTGCTATCTAACCTCCAAACAAGCTTCAATGCCATACAACACTCCTTCCGTGGCCTCCAACTGCTCTTAAACGCTAGTAAGACCAAATGCATGCTTTTCAACCGGTCGCTGCCTGCACCTGCATGCCCGACTAGCATCACCACCCTGGATGGTTCCGACCTAGAATATGTGGACGTCTATAAGTACCTAGGTGTCTGGCTAGACTGCAAACTCTCCTTCCAGACTCATATCAAACATCTCCAATCGAAAATCAAATCAAGAGTCGGCTTTCTATTCCGCAACAAAGCCTCCTTCACTCAAGCCGCCAAGCTTACCCTAGTAAAACTGACTATCCTACCGATCCTCGACTTCGGCGATGTCATCTACAAAATGGCTTCCAACACTCTACTCAGCAAACTGGATGCAGTCTATCACAGTGCCATCCGTTTTGTCACTAAAGCACCTTATACTACCCACCACTGCGACTTGTATGCTCTAGTCGGCTGGCCCTCGCTACATATTCGTCGCCAGACCCACTGGCTCCAGGTCATCTACAAGTCTATGCTAGGTAAAGCTCCGCCTTATCTCAGCTCACTGGTCACGATGGCAACACCCATCCGTAGCACGCGCTCCAGCAGGTGTATCTCACTGATCATCCCTAAAGCCAACACCTCATTTGGCCGCCTTTCGTTCCAGTACTCTGCTGCCTGTGACTGGAATGAATTGCAAAAATCGCTGAAGTTGGAGACTTTTATCTCCCTCACCAACTTCAAACATCAGCTATCTGAGCAGCTAACCGATCGCTGCAGCTGTACATAGTCTATTGGTAAATAGCCCACCCTTTTCACCTACCTCATCCCCGTACTGTTTCTATTTATTTACTTTTCTGCTCTTCTGCACACCAATATCTCTACCTGTACATGACCATCTGATCTTTTATCACTCCAGTGTTAATCTGCAAAATTGTAATTATTTGCCTACCTCCTCATGCCTTTTGCACACATTGTATATAGACCCCCCCTTTGTTTTCTACTGTGTTATTGACTTGTTAATTGTTTACTCCATGTGTAACTCTTTGTTGTATGCTCACACTGCTATGCTTTATCTTGGCCAGGTCGCAGTTGCAAATGAGAACTTGTTCTCAACTAGCCTACCTGGTTAAATAAAGGTGAAATAAAAAAATATTTAAAAAAAATCCAGAATCAAGAAATCTGCTTACTTGAATATCAACAATGTAAACCAACAAGGCACAGTTACCACACATGTTTTTATAAATCAAATGTCAACCCTTGTATCCAGAACTCTGCCTGACTTTTAGAGGTTACATTTTTTAAGCTTGCTTAAAAGCGGAGCAGGACCGTTATTTAATTGTTGAATCACATACAGAACATTTTAATAGTTACTTAAAATAAAAACATACATACTATACTTCTGGTTGAATAAGGCTTGTACTCCTTGCATCCTAGCCTTGTCAAACCCCTTTGACTGTGAAGCTGCAGGTTTGCCTAGGTGTAGCAATAAAAGAGGCACAGTACTATATGAGTGTATTTAAAGGCATTATAGATGTACAGATGTAGGATCTTAATTTGAGTCAGTTTGCTACAGCAGGAAACTAATCGTGCAGTAACAGGAAATGTGATGTGTCAGTGCAACCAGATGTGGTTGCACTGACTGGTATGGGGTCATCGGGGTTGTGGACAAGGATTGCTGTTTCGACTCCCATACAATCCAACTCGATAACCTAGCAAAACATTATGTAGAAGACAAAATTACTAAATTATATGAAATGTAAAAACACAATACCTAAAAATCCTAATAGGAAAATAGTTGGTGAAAAGACTGAAATCCTTCCATAAGGAAAATGCCTGTCTGTAACGTCTGCTTCCAACACAACCTCAAACACGTAGATCCCCTGAACGCAGCTCACTTTCTAGCCCACTTTCCAGCTCACTCTCTCAAACACCTAGATCCCCTGAATGCAGCTCACTCTCCAGATCCCAATCACCTGTGTCATTATCACACTATTTAGTTCAGTTCATTAGATGTATGATGTTTTTGCATGCCTCACTAATGACTCATTTGACATATTCCCTGCCTGTACTTTAGCCTATCGGATTTCCTGTTATCTACCTATTACCTGAGCTCCCGGACGATGTTACTCGCCTTTCCCTGCCTGTACTTTTGCCCTTTTGGACCCCCTGTGTATGACCTTCTGCCTGCTCCTGGACCCAGCTACCTGCCTCCTCCTGCGGTCCATTGCAATAAACACCTGCTGCGCCCTGCGCTTGAAACCAGCTCTCTATTGCCCCTTGTGTTCATTACACTCTTCTCTATCTTAAATATGTTTCTCAAATCTTTTTATTTACCCTGGTAGGCTAGTTAAGAACAAGTTCTCATTTACAACTGCAAACTGGCCAAGATAAAACAAAACAGTGCGACAAACAGAGTTACACATGGGATAAACAAACATACAGTCAATAACACAATAGAGAAAAAGTCTATACAGCATGTGCAAATGAGGTAAGATAAGGGAGGTAGGCAATAAATAGGCCAAAGTGGTGAAATAATTACAATTTAGCAATTAAACACTGGAGTGATAGATGTGCAAAAGATGAGATAATGGGGTGCAAAGGAGCAAAACAAATATTTATAAATAACAAGATGGTGATGAGGTAGTTGGATGGGCTATGTACAGGTGCAGTGATCTGTGAGCTGCTCTGACAGCTGGTGCTTAAAGTTAGTGAGGGAGTGAGGGAGATATGGGTCACCAGCTTCAGTGATTTTTGCAATTCGTTCCAGTCATTGGCAGCAGAGAACTGGAAGGAAAAGCGGCCAAAGGAGGAATTGGCTTAACAGCGACCAGTGAAATATACCTGCTGGAGCGCAGGTTGGGTGCAGCTATGGTGACCAGTGAGCTGAGATAAGGTGGGGCTTTACCTAGCAAAGACTTAGATGACCTGGAGCCAGTGGGTTTGGCGACGAATATGAAGCGCGGGCCAGCCAACGAGCACATACAGGTCGCAGTGGTGGGTAGTACATGAGGCTTAGGTGACAAAACGGATGGCACTGTGATAGACTGCATCCAATTTGCTGAGTAGAGTGTATGAGGCTATTTTGTAAATGACATCGCCGAAGTCAAGGATCGGCAGTTTGAGGGTATGTTTGGCAGCATGAGTGAAGGATGCTTTGTTGCGAAATAGGAAGCGGATTCTAGATTTAATGTTGGATTGGAGATGCTTAATGTGAGTCTGGAAGGAGAGTTTACAGTCTAACCAGACACCTAGGTATTTGTAGTTGTCCACATATTCTAAGTCAGAACCGCCCAGAGTAGTGATGTTGGACGGGCGGGCAGGTGCGGACAGCGATCGGTTGAAGAGCATGCATTTAGTTTTACTTTCATTTAAGAGCAGTTATAGGCCACGGAGGAGAGTTGTATGGCATTGAAGCTCGTCTGAAGGTTAGTTAACAGTGTCCAAAGAAGGGCCAGAAGTATACAGAATGGTGTCGTCTGCGTAGAGGTGGATTAGAGAATCACCAGCAGCAAGAGCGGCATTATTGATGTATACAGAGAAGAGATTTCACTCCAACTATAAAAATGTCAACATTTCATGACTCGCTATTGTGTCCCTATATATTACCACCATTGATTTCAACCGTCTTAAATAATATTTGACTTTTAATGCCTTCAGGTTCCCCTTCAACTCCTGAACTCCTGCTTGAGGCAGGTGGTAATGCCTGCCATTTGACCTGTGTACCTACCATAACTCCTGACATACAACAGAAAACATGACAATGTCAGTGACATTGTTTTATCTATAAATTCTATCAAAGCATTACAACAAATGTACTTGTTGAAACAATGTAAGTCAGTAGACTTTAGCATTTTTTTTGTTAGACCCATACATTTCTGAAGAGAAACCCCTCTGACAATGAATCTAAAAATAACAATAATTAACCTACATCAAATACACACCAATTGAGAAATGTATACGGTCCACAATACTTGAATGCTTGCCTGCTCTTGTAATTGCAAACAGGCCAACAGCAGTCTTAAGGCACTGATTCACAGTGCTAGAGGTGCCACTACAGACCTGGGTTCGATCCCAGGCTGTATCACAACCAGCCATGATCAGGAGTCCCATAGGGTGGCGCAAAATTGGCCCAACTTCATCCAGGTTAGGGGAGGGTTTGGCCGGGGGCCTTTACTTGGCTCATCGCGATCTACCCACGGACCATCCCACATTCTCAAATTCAAATATTGTTTAATTATACAAACTTTTGAGGTCCAAGGGTGTCTCTGTGTTCCACAGTTCACATTCCAATCTCGAACACTACAGAGCATAGAGGGGCAGCATATTTTATGACTGACCCATAAAACAGCCAATTTCCCACTCTCCCCCTCTACAAGAGAGAGCACGCTGTAGAGTGGACCCACTGTAACCTGATCCTTCAGATCACCACAGGAGTGTAATGACAATAGGAAGCCATCATTTTACTCCTGAAAGACATGATTTCCATGTCACAGCTTATCAGTTCTACCTGCTAGGACAAAGCCATTCTGACTATTTCCTACATTATGCTATCAGACCCTATACTGGTAAAGATACATTTAACGTCTACATGATTCTATGATGTATTAAAATAAAAAATTATACTGGTTGCATACAAATATTTAGCAGATGTTATTGCGAGTGTAGCGGAATGCTTGTGTTTCTAGCGCCAACAGTGCAGTAGTATCTAACAATTCCTACAAATCAAAAAGTAAGAGTAGAATTAAGAAATATATAAATATTAGGATGAGCAATGTCAGAGTGGCATTGACTTGAATATAGTATAATGAGTAAAGCAGTACGTAATCATCATTAAAGTGACCAGTGATTTCATGTCTATGTACATAGGGCAGCAGCCTCTAAGGTCCAGGGTTGAGTAACCGGGTGGTCGACGACTAGTGAAAGTGAGTAAGTTCAGGGCAGGGTACTGGCTAGTGATGGCTATTTAACAGTCTGATGGCCTTGAGATAAATGCAATTCACACTGTGCCTTAATATGTTCTGCTAATAAATTCAAACTATAACCTTTGGAGAGATTTTGTCTATCATGCTGTACCAAAAGCAATTCCCACCGACTGATTGTGTGGCAAAAAGGAGTCTTGCTGTGACCAGTGAAACAGACCAATCTAAAGACACTACACACAGATGAAATGGGAGACCACGACCAGTTTGTCACATCATTCCTTTTGATCTTTCCCGTGAGCAGTGGCAGTCTTTCTGAATTCATAAACTAGGATCTGGGTCGGCCATCAGTCAACGAGCAATGCATGAGACTGCTCTCTACAGAAAAACTAAACTAAAGCTATAGAAGTGCAAATGAGCCATCGTGTGGCATTGTGCCCACAATAGCCTGGGACTTGGTTGGAGGCAGTTCAGAGTTGAATTCAATAGGCACCAAACATAATGAAAATGGACTGAAACTGCAAGGGACTACCTGAACTTGTCCTATAAGAAATGCTTGTTTTCAGTTTAATTGAAAAAGGGAATTCTGCTACTTACATAAGTTACAACAGATATACCGAACCCTCTTCCTGGAGATCTACCATCCTGTGGGTATTCAGTCCAACCCTAACCTAAAATACCTGATTCAGCTAATTGATGGTCATGTTCCAGGCACTGACCAAATTGCAGATAATGCATTGCATCACGCAATAGTTGCATGCTACACCATCAACTGAGCTGTCAGGCATTAGTTTGCTATACCGCTCTGCTATATCATATGGGTGGCATTCCTGCCGGACTACATTGCAGACGCCTGCCAGATCTTGCTAAGCTTGGATAGGTGTTTAATACATCAGCTAACCACATATGATATAGCAATGTAATGTCCGACAGTCGATGAATTGGGTCACCATTGGTTGATGCAATGCAATGTCTGCAATGTAATCAGGCAGGAACACCACCAGTATGTGGTTAGGTGATATGTTCAACACTAGCCTCGCATGGCTACTCTTCCAAATATTGTCTTCGAAGTCTGGAGGAATCCAGTATAGGATTCTGGGTTTGAATGTGTAGGTTTTTGTTCAAAACGTTATCTAGCGCACCTAACTAACTGGTTGATAAATTGAATCATGTTAGCTACTACTGGGTTTGGAGTGAAAACCTACAGGATGGTAGCTCTACAGGAACATATTTGGTCAGCCCAGCAATAGTGATTCGGGATTTGTATAAAAGAAATACAAGTAGAGGCCAATAAGTCATAAAATAATCAGAAACAATTATGCTAATCTGTTACATTAACTATCCTTTGTAATACACCCAGAAATTATGAAGCAATGAAGACCACATGGAACGCACCCGTGTAGACATGTGATATGTCTGCGGGCTAGCAACCGCAACCTAGCAATGAACGCACCTGTGTCGACCTGCAACGCGGCTAGCAATGCGACTACGAGCTAGCAATGTCAGTAAAGCTAGCCAGCTGGGCCACGAGTTGGCGGAGCTTGTTTAGAAGTGACGTTTAAAACTGTTTTTATTAATTTAGGAACTGCAAATACAATACTCACGTCTTATTTATTCATTCCAATTTTGCTTCCTATGGCGGGCAACGGAGGTCTGTGTCACACCCTGACCATAGTTTGCTTTGTATGTTTCTATGTTTTGGTTGGTCAGGGTGTGATCTGAGTGGGCATTCTATGTTGGATGTCTTGTTTGTCTATTTCTATGTCTGGCCTGATATGGTTCTCAATCAGAGGCAGGTGTTAGTCATTGTCTCTGATTGGGAACCATATTTAGGTAGCCTGGGTTTCACTGTGTGTTTGTGGGTGATTGTTCCTGTCTTTGTACCAGATGGGACTGTTTTAGGTTTTCACACGTTTGTTGTTTTTGTTAGTTATCTCATGTGTAGTGTCTTTATAAATTAAAGAACATGAATAACCACCACGCTGCATTTTGGTCCGCCTCTACTTCACCTAAAGAAAGCCGTTACAGTCTGGTTATCGGCCATGCTGGACATGTGATCTCGCGTTATTGTGTCATTGTCAATATAGTACATCTATACCACTATATGAAACGTTGATTTGAACCTTTTGACCAACTGTGGTCAGGCAGCTACCCACTGTCTGATTCATATCGCTTGATTTCTGATAGTTGTAGATTATATCTACTGATTGCAATTGCATGGGGTGGATAGAACTATGGCTGCGTTTCAAATTTTAAAAAAGTAGACAGCACCTCGGCCCTAAACCCTCAGCCCTTGGGGGAATCTAAGCGGCCATATTTGTCGTCGGTCCAAAAGATTAGCCAAGCAAGGGAAGTTTGCAATGTAAGCCCCTCAGCCCTAATTTTTAGTAGAGTTTGCGAGTGTACACTTATGCTCACTTCGGGACCTGAAACGCCGATAATTCAATTCGCAATGTTTGTACGTCCTCTAAGAAAACTTGTGTTGGCGGCAGGGAAGTCAGGCGCAGGAGAAGGAACTTGGTATAATCGGAGTCGTTTAATGAGTGCTGACCAAAAACCAAAATATACAAAAATAACAACGTGGGTACAAAACCCGTCGCACACCAACACATACTAGCACAATCACATACAATAAAACAATCTTAAAGTAAACACCACAAACTCATGTCGGGAAAAGAAAAAAGGCAAATCTAATCTATGCCCGTTCTGATAAAAACCTTAGGGCATCTAGCCTCAGGGGATGCCTTGCTTGACCACACCCTCCTTCCTTGCTCCTGCCCTGCCTCTTCCACCAAGCCTATTGTTTCTTATAGACAGAAAAAAGCAGAGGCTCTGAGCTGTCCGATCAGGTCCATTGTCTACTGAGCGGTGTACATATGAGGGGAAACAGAGGGTTAAATACACATGTAATTGATGGGATTGGAACTAGGTGTGAAGGAAGACAAGACCAAACAAATGGAAAATGAAAAATTGATCAGTGACGGCTAGAAGATCGGTCACGTCGACCGCCGAACACCACCCGAACAAGGAGAGGGACCGACTTCGGAGGAAGTCGTGACAGGATATCCCCCAAAATATAGTTAACTGACAAATTCCAAGAATCCTTAAATAATGTGAAGTCAACTTGGAAAATCATCAATCAACTGTTGAATAAGAAAAAGGCATCTACAACTAGTAGGCATCTACAACTATTTCTGTTATTTCACGTGAATTCAATAACTTTTTTGTGAATGTGGGTTCCTCTCTGTCAAAGAAAATGTTGGAAACTGATGGAAATCCCTTGGACTACATTAATGGACATTTCCCTTCTTTTCTTCAGTTTGATCCTCCTGTTGTAATAGAGGTGATGGAGGTAATTGCTAACTTAAAGAGCAGGTCATGATGAGATTGGTGCCTCTTTGGTGAAATCAGTGTTTTCCTCGATTACTGAGCCTTTAAAATACAGTACCAGTCAAAAGTTTGAGCATACCTACTCATTGCAGGGTTTTTCTTTATTTGTACTAATTTCAACATTGTAGGATAATAGCGAAGACATCACAACTATGAAATAACATATGGAATCAAAATATATTTTATATTTGAGATTCTTCAAAGTAGCCAACCTTTGCCTTGATGACAACTTTGCACACTCTTGGCATTCTCTCAACCAGCTTCATGTGGTAGTCACCTGGAATGCATTTCAATTAACAGGTGTGCCTTGTTAAAAAAATAATTTGTGGAATTTCTTTCCTTCTTAATGCATTTGAGCCAATCAGTTGTGTTGTGACATGGTAGGGGTGGTATACAGAAGCAAGAACAGCTTAAATAAGCAAAGAAAAACGACCATCCATCATTACTTTAAGACATGAAGGTCAGTCAATACGGATTTTGAAAGTTTCTTCAAGTGCAGTCGCAAAAACCCTCTAGTGCTATGATGAAACTGCCTCTCATGAGGACCGCCACAGGAAAGGAAGACCCACAGTTACCTCTGCTGCAGAGGATAAGTTCATTAGTTAACTGCACCTCAAATTGCAGACCAAATAGAGTTCAAGTAACAGACACATCTCAACATCAACTGTTCAGAGGAGACTACGTGAATCAGGGCTTCATGGTCGAATTGCTGCAAAGAAACCACTACTAAAGGACACCAATAATAAGAGACTTGCTTGGGTCAAGAAACACAAGCAATGGACATTAGATTGGTGGAAATCTGTCCTTAGCTCTGATGAGTCCAAATGTGAGATTTTTGGTTCCAACCACTGTGTCTTTGTGAGACGCAGAGTAGGTAAACGGATGATCTCCGCATGTGTGGTTCCCACCGTGAAGCATGGAGGAGGAGGTGTGATGGTGTTTTGCTGGTGACACTGTCAGGGATTTACTTAGAATTGAAGCCACACTTAACCAGCATGGCTACCACAACATTCTGCAGTGATACGCCATCCCATCTGGTTTGCACTTAGTGGGACTATCATTTTTCTTTCAACAGGACAATGAACCAAACACACCTCCAGGCTGTGTAAGGGCTATTTGACCAAGAAGGAGTGATGTAGTGCTGCATCAGATGATCTGGCCTCCACAATCACCCAACCTCAACTCAATTGAGATGGTTTGGGATGCGTTTGACCACAGAGTGAAGGAAAAGCAGCCAACAAGTGATCAGCATATGTGGGAACTCCTTCAAGACTGTTGGAAAAGCATTCCAGTTGACGCTGTTTAGAGAATGCCAAGAGTTTTTTAATATGTTTAACACTTTTTTGGTTACTACATGATTACATATGTGTTATTTAATAGTTTTGATGTCTTCAGTATTATTCTACAGTGTAGAAAATAGTACAAATAAAGAAAAACCCTTGAATGAGTAGGTGTCCAAACTTTTGACTGGTACTGTATACAGTGCCTTGCGAAAGTATTCGGCCCCCTTGAACTTTGCGACCTTTTGCCACATTTCAGGCTTCAAACATAAAGATATAAAACTGTATTTTTTTGTGAAGAATCAACAACAAGTGGGACACAATCATGAAGTGGAACGACATTTATTGGATATTTCAAATTTTTTTAACAAATCAAAAACTGAAAAATTGGGCGTGCTAAATTATTCAGCCCCCTTAAGTTAATACTTTGTAGCGCCACCTTTTGCTGCGATTACAGCTGTAAGTCGCTTGGGGTATGTCTCTATCAGTTTTGCACATCGAGAGACTGACATTTTTTCCCATTCCTCCTTGAAAAACAGCTAGAGCTCAGTGAGGTTGGATGGAGAGCATTTGTGAACAGCAGTTTTCAGTTCTTTCCACAGATTCTCGATTGGATTCAGGTCTGGACTTTGACTTGGCCATTCTAACACCTGGATATGTTTATTTTTGAACCATTCCATTGTAGATTTTGCTTTATGTTTTGGATCATTGTCTTGTTGGAAGACAAATCTCCGTCCCAGTCTTAGGTCTTTTGCAGACTCCATCAGGTTTTCTTCCAGAATGGTCCTGTATTTGGCTCCATCCATCTTCCCATCAATTTTAACCATCTTCCCTGTCCCTGCTGAAGAAAAGCAGGCCCAAACCATGATGCTGCCACCACCATGTTTGACAGTGGGGATGGTGTGTTCAGGGTGATGAGCTGTGTTGCTTTTACGCCAAACATAACATTTTGCATTGTTTAGGGGGCCAAATTTACATACATGCTGTCTGCCATTTTCCTGGTGCAGTTGAAACCAGGATTAATCCGTGAAGAGCACACTTTTCCAGTGTGTCGGTGGTTATCGAAGGTGAGCATTTGCACCCTGAAGTCAGTTGCAATGCCTAACAGCAGTCAGGTCAAGACCTTTCACAGAGATGGTTTCAGACCATTTGTGCAGAAAATCTTTGGTTGTGCAAAACCCCAGTTACATCAGCTGTCCGGGTGACTGGTCCCAGACGGTCCCGCAAGTGAACAAGCCGGACGTGGAGGCCCTGGGCTGCCATGGTTACACGTGGTCTACGGTTGTGAGACCAGTTGGACGTACTGCCAAATTCTCTAAAAACTACATTGGAGGTGGCTTATGGTAGAGAAATAAACATAAAATTATATATTTGACCCCTTTTTTGTGAAATCCAATTGGTAGTTACATTCTTGTCCCATCGCGACAATTCCCATACGGATTTAGGGGGGGTGAAGGTCTTGTGTCCTCCAAAACACGACCCTGCCAAGCCGCACTGCTTCTTGACATACTGCTTGCTTAACCCGGAAGCCAGCCGCACCAATATGTCAGAGGAAACACCGTCCAACTGGCGACCGTGTCAGAGTGCATGCACCTGGCCGACCACAGGAGTCGCTAGAGCACGATGGGACAAGGACATCCCTGCCGGCCAAACCCTCCCCTAAGCCGCCTCATGGGTCTCCCGGGCGTGGCCGGCTGCGACACAGCCCAGGCTCGAACCCAGATCTGTAGTGATGCCTGTAGCACTGTGATGCAGTGCCTTAGACAGCTGCGCCACTCATGAGGCCCGCCCCCTCAAAACCTTAGACATCTGTGGCATTGTGTTGTGTGACCAAACTGCACATTTTAGAGTGGCCTTTTATTGTCTCCAGCACAAGGTGCACCTGTGTAATGATCATGCTGTTTAATCAGCTTCTTGATATGCCACACCTGTCAGGTGGATGGATTATCTTGTAAAAGGAGAAATGCGTAAACAAATGTGTGCACAACATTTGAGAGAAATAAGCTTTTTGTGCATATGGAACATTTCTGTTATCTTTTATTTCAGCTCATGAAACCAACACTTTACATGTTGCGTTTATATTTTTGTTCAGAGAAGAAAAGGCTTTTCTTCCAAAAATACCTTTGGTACCAATCAAATCAGAAACCAATCAACAGAAACTCTTGAGAATCAGACCATGTCATATCATCTGACCCCTTACATAGTCTCTGGTACTGTCCTCTGTCAGTGGCACTTCTGTTCAGTACATCTGCACTTCATGAATGAATACAGGAAAAGTATTTAGACTGGCACTTGTATTCTGTTTGGGTTATAATTTTCCACTGTTGTTTTCAAATAATAGTATATGGTGTTGTCATCCATATTGAGTGCAGTTGAACCATCCAAATATACAACCTTCATTGTGCATTGTATCTTAGTAGTTTCTATGTTCACTTGCAGACATGGCCACCTGCTTGGAGGAACAAACAGAGTGTGCTGCTCCTGACTAACAGCCTGTGCCCAATGACAATGATGAGGGTGAATTGTACTTCTAAGCAGTTCACACGGACATTATTTTGACAGTGACACATTTTATGTGATATATTACGTGACTTTTACATTGCACAAAAAACATGTTTGTTTATTTTACAGATTCTGAATTATCACCAACTGACCTGGTTGCTGGAATGCTGGATGACTTAAATAGGCTGAGTATCGATGACAACTTCAGTGAGGCACTGGAGGCAATGGCGAAGCAATTTAATGTAATTAAAGGCAATCCATCAAGTCTTGTGTCTGCCATCCATTGCTTTGGGAAGTCTCACATCAGCCCAGCAGCCAACAGAGCAGCAGCACTCCGAAAAGCTGCCAGATGACCAGGCACTATGATTCCTTGTCAGCCTACAGTTGTTGCCTGTTGTTCCACCAAGGCTGGTACAAAAGGCCAGAACAGTGGCTTTAAGCACCCATACTGTTCACATGCTAAAAGGAAAAGGCCATCAGAAATTAGACATCACAAGTTGTCTGACTCAGTGTATACAAATAGTTCTCACCCAAAGTGAATAAAACACATGTGAAGTAAAATTATGTTCCCCTTGAAGTTCCTACTGTCTTAAAAGAAAAAAATATGTATTAAGGATTTAACGAATATGATGTAAAACATAACTAAATCAGTAGAATAAGCTATGCTACAGACATTGAATGTGTCTGAGCATTAAGGGACGTTTAATGGCTAGCTCGGTCCACAACATTATGCTATTATATTTTTCAATCTTGAAATACAAGTGCAAATGTTATTAATCAGGGACTGCATTCCAAACACTTGCCAGACACACCCTCTCCCCTCAAATTAAGTGGACACTTCTGATAAGGGATCATAACATCTGCCGAGTTTACACGTGCAGGTGCGATGGAGGAAGGAATGATTTTCAAATGGACCGCCCGGTAGTTTGTGGGTGCTTTATGCGCTACAGCCAATTATGATTACATGTCTACTTATATTAACTATATAATTATTAATATATGATAGTTCTGTATGATATCTAGCAAATTAATTAGCTAACTAACGTTAGCCTGCATAGCTGGAACTTTTGAAGAAGAAAAAGTTTTATTTCTAAAAATGTCCAAAGGCTAACCAAACAAAAACATCATTACTTTTACGAGACGAGCTACCATACAGTAGGCGTATATTAATAATTGTATAGTTAATATAAGTAGACATGCAATCATAATTGACTGTGGCGCATATAAAGCACCCACAAGCTATAGGTGGCTGAAAACACAATGATCGTGGGATGAACGATCGACGAATTTCCGGGAAAAGGCGTCCATTCAAAAAAATATATATATATCCTTCCTCCCTTGCCTTGCAAGTGTTTTCTCGACAGACGTCATGCAACGTCATCAAAAGTGTGCACTTAATTTGAGGGCTGGGGAGATAGGGTGTCTATTTTAACTGTTTGAAATGTAACCGAAAATTCGCCATACGTGATATTCCCTTCCGGTCTTGGAGCCTTGGCGAGCACTCAAAGCGTCGTAGAATGCCCCTCTGAATAACGGGTCGTGGTTTTGGCTTATCTGTGTTGGAAAAAGAAAGACGCGGAAATGACACCATGTTATGGTTCCCGGGAAATTTAAGCCTGCTCATGCAAAATTGCAAATCCTTTTAAATGTATGATATATTCAGATCGAATTGCACTCAATAAATGATATTCCATAGTATGGCTCATATTAGTGGGCTATCCCGGGGTAAAAACACTTTTTAAATCCATTACATTAGCTTTGTAAAAAAATTGTTTACAAAATAATGCGATTACGTAAATTTGACGAAGGGAAAGGACGTCAGAAGATCTTTAGGTTTGTTACAGCGTAATAAAAATGATCATTACCGCCACCAACGTATACGGGGTGTAATAACAGCCGTGGTTGATGCTATTTGTCTACTCGCAAATTATGAATGAAACGTTGATTTGAACCTTCTGACCAACTAGTGGATCAGACAGCGCCCCACTGTCTGATTAATATCGCGTGATTTCTGATGATTGTTGTCGATTATATCGACTGTTTGTTTCTGTATGGGGTGCACCTATCTGTTATAGCGTGAGCCAGAGAAGCTCCGCCTACTTCTCTCATTCCAGGAAGTATATTGCCGCGGTTTCGCCCTTCGTCAAATCATAAGCTGCAAATCAAGAGGCCCTCTGCTATCAATACTAGAGCTATGAATACGAATGGTTATAAAGTATCACTCAACGGTGACTAGCTTTAGTTTAACGCAGGTTTTATAGTATGTCTCGGTAGCGAGCTTGTTAGTCCATGTGGTCCCATCGTAAACGGCTAACTTTAGCTAGCTAGTTGACAGGTTTAACTTTTACGGATAAGCGTGCAATTTTGTTTTTAGATAGCACACATCTACAATAAGGTATGCTTTTGTGCTGGGTCAGAATTTTGAGCTGTGCCATTAATATTGCATGCATGTCTTCTATGTTTTATTGTCACAAAAACAACATAATTCCATCACCAAACAGATATTTCAAAGATGGACCTGTCCCATATCCTGCAAGACCTACAACAATGTAAGGCTCCTGAAGAGGGACATTCCCCAGCAGAACCTGATACGCTGCTCTGCCGTCCAGTGGCTGAGGTCCTGCTTCATGTCCAGGAGAAACTCAAGGCACCAGGACTTACCACAGACCAAAGTGGAGAAATCCTTCATATTGTGGAGCAGCTATTCAGACTGGGGGACAGACACTGGCTTTTTTCTGAGTGTTGCAGCAATCAGAGCACAGACTTGACAAGGGAGTATGTAGACTTTGTGAGCTCCCTGACACTGTATGCTGCTTTGCCATTGTGTGACAATGATAGTGGCACACTACCAGAGAGTTCCTTTGAGGCCATCCCGGCCAGAGCCTGTGTCGTGAGTTTAGTAGTCTTAGCCCTGGTACAAAGACTTGGGAATGGAGGAGAGGTTGTTTCCAGCCACTGCCAAGCCACCTCCTGGGTCTTCCTCACAGGTCCACTTGCCCCCCTCTTGTGTGTGTTTGCGTTGACTCATATGCAAGATCAGGCATGGACCAGTGAGGCCTCCAGAACAGCTGCATCTAACCTCCTGGACTCAGTGGTTCAGGCAGGGGACTGGGAGACCACCTCACAGCTTCTGTTTGGGAAGAACAACACAGAGCGCCAACCAGGAATCCTTGGCTCCATCTTGGAGATCCTGCAGTCTGATTTAAAAAGGTGAGTTCCATCATAATGACTTACTAGTAAATAGTGCAAGTTGAAATTATTCAGAACATTTCAAACACTTTAACCTCTGTGTTGTTGACCATATTTCATCAACAATCCCAATCTCAAAAATGAACATCCTTTGCATTAGATTTTCAATCAGTGCACCATGCTGTGAATGTTCTAAATGTGTTGTTTATAATGTTTTGCAGGGACAGCTGGAAGCGAAACCAGGCCACTAAGCATGTATTTGCCTGGATCGTCATGCAGGTGGGCCGGCCGTGGCTGACCGACTATCTGGAGAAGGTTTTCCCCCCTTCACTGCTGATGTCAGATGATTACTGCACTGACAACCAAGTGCTGGGAGTACGCTGCCTGAATCACATTGTCCTCAATGTGGTGAGATGTACTATATCTCTCTGAACTTCCAGATAATGCCGTTATCTACAGTAATGGGTTGTAAAACTGTTTGGTGTTTTGTGTATCTGTTCAATTAACGTCTCCCCCTTTCAGCCTGCTGCCGATCTCTGTCAGTACAACAGGGCCCAGGTGCTCTACCATGCCCTCTTCAACCACCTCTACACATCTGAGCCTCAGCTTATTGAGGTAATGCTGTGGCTTTCAATGGCATTAACAGCTTTTGTTGGTCGGTGCATTGTACATACATCTCATAATACACTTTGTATGTACTAGTTGAGCTGGTGACCAAGTAGCCTCATTCACATCATGGTATTCTATTGTTCCATATACTGTATCTTCCCCTCTGTGTCTCAGGTGGTCCTTCCATGCCTGATAGACCTTTTGCCTGTGTTGGAGAAAGACCCTGCTTGCACTGGGCTCCCCAGGAAACCTAACCGTTATGACGAGGTGCTGCGGCTGACCCTCACCCATATGGAGACGGAGCATAAACTTGCACTTCGGAGTGTCTATGCCAAGTTTCTGGAACACTTCATTGAAAAGTGCAGTCTATCTCCTCTTGCTAACAATTAACTATTATTACATTGAGTATCTGTGAGAAATTGTATTTGTTGTGATCTGGCCACTTTTAAAAATTTAAGACATCTAGGAAATTTACTTTTGGATTGTACTTTTCTTTTGTTAGGATGGGTATCGTCATTGTTCGCCATCTGAAACGATTGGAAAGAGTAATCATTGGGTATCTAGAGATCTCAGACGGTCCTGAAGAACAGACTAGACTAGCTATCCTGGATGCTTTAGAAAAGACCCTGCTCATCGCCTGGCCAAGGTTGTCATTACCCCCAGCAAATAAATGAGACTAATGGAAATCCCATCTCTGTTTTTGTTGTCATACTGAGTGTTTGTGTCCTCTGGACTTGCAGAATGGAGTGCCGTCTTTCCGCCCTGGTGCAGAGTCTGTTGAGGCTAGTGTGTGACCTGTCCACAGAGTCCATACCCCCAGCAGTGAGAGAGGAGCTTGTCACCAAGGCCACTCATTGTCTGCTGCTGTTGGACCACTGCACCCAGGGCAAGCTCAAGGTAGGCATAAAACAGTATCACTGTACCACTCAGGGTGTTGAGTTGGCTTTTAACCTCCAAGTATATTTCCTGTTGAATACAACTTGGCAATAATCAGAAATTGATTTAGGGCTCGATTCAATGCATTGTGCTGAAGAGCTGCGCTAAAGTGTATTAGGTATTTAAAGGCAACGTTTAAGCGCTAGCGGAGACTGCATTCACGGTAAACACTACATACGTCAGCTCAAATCCTAAAATTACCTTTACATTTCAATCAAGCAATAAAGCTGATTTGAGCCCCTAGAGCAGCCATATTCAACAGATCCGGACCCAGAACTGGGTCAATACGGACCACGAGTCCTGCATATATACAGTGCATTCATTAAGTATTCAGACCCCTTTTTCAAAATTGTTATGTTATAGCCTTCTAAAATTGATTAAATTGCTTTTTCCCCCCTTAATGTACACTACCCTATAATGACAAAGCAAAAACTGTTTTATTATTTTTGCAAATTTGTAATAAAAATCAGATCACATTTACGTAGGTATTCAGACCCTTCGCTCAGTACTTTGTTGAAGCACCTTTGGCAGCAATTACAGCATCGAGTCTTATTGGGTATGACACTACAAGCTTGGCACACCTGTATTTGGGGAGTTTCTCCCATTTTCTTTTCTGCAGATCCTCTCAAGCTCTGTCAGGTTGGATGGAGAGTGGCGCTCAGCTTTTTTCAGGTCACTCCACAGATGTTCTGGCTGTGCCACTCAAGGACATTCAGAGACTTGTCCTGAAGCCACTCCTGCATTGTCTTGACTGTGTGCTTAGGGTCGTTGTTCTGTTGGAAGGTGAACCTTGGCCCCGGTCTGAGGTCCTGAGCCCTCTGGAGTAGGTTTTCATCAAGGATCTCTGTACTTTGCTCCGTTCATCTTTCCTTGATCCTGACTAGTCTCCCAGTCTCTGCCGCTGAAACATATCCCCACAGCACCACTATAGAGATGGTGCTAGGTTTCTTCCCTACGTGACGCTTGGCATTCAGGCCAAAGAGTTCAATCTTGGTTTCATCAGACTAGAGAATCTTGTTTCTCGTGATCTAAGAGTCTTTAGGTGTCTTTTGGCAAACTCCAAGCGGGCTGTCATGTGCCTTTTACTGAGGAGTGACTTCTGCCTGGCCTATCTACCATAAAGGCCTGATTGGTGGAGGGCTGCAGAGATGGTTGTCCTTCTGGAAGGTTATCCCATCTCCACAGAGGAACTCTGTCAGTGACCATTGGGTTCTTGGTCACCTCCCTGACCAAGGCCCTTCTCCCTTGATTGCTCAGTTTGGACGGGCGGCCAGCTCTAGGAAGAGTCTTCCAAATCATGTCCAATCAAGTTGTAGAAACATCTCAAAGATGATCAATGGAAACAGGATGCACCTGAGCTCAATTTCAAGTCTCATAGCTCAGGGATAGCATATTATGTAAATAAGGTATCTTTTATATTTAATAAATTAGCAAACATTTATACAAACCTGTTTCTGGTTTATCTTTATGGAGTATTGTGTATAGATTGAGATTTTTTAAAATTCCATTTTAGAATAAGGCTAACCTAACATGTGGAAAAAGTTGAGGGGTCTGAATACCTAGTGTGTGTATATATATATATATAGATATACATTCATTTTTATCAGTCTGGCTTTTAGCTGCTGTTGTAGTCGTAAAAGGTGCCATTTTGAAATTTGGTAGTGCATGGGCAGTTTACCTCGTTATGTCATTTACTGATTTACACCGTGTTTGTTCACAGGCCACGACCACAAGGCCCCCCCCCCCCCCCCATTTGATTTTGTTGAGTCATTCGGATGACACTGTAAAATGTGTAGAATTGCAAGAAATTTGCTTTAAAATGTATACATTTTCTCTGCCAACAAGAAGGGTGTGAACAGTTTGGGGTTAAGTGTGTTGCGAGATGGGGGTTTGTTACTTTGTCAAAGAATGACAATATCCAGCCGCACCTTTTGGCAGTACGTCCAACCAGTCATACCGCTTGATGGCAACAGAGTGCCCCATGGTGGCGGTGGGATTATGATATACGCTGACAAGGAACACAATTGTATTTTGCCGATGGCAATTTGAGTGCTCAGATACTGTGACGAGATCGAGGCCCATTGTCGTGCCAGTCATCCACTGCCATTATCTCACGTTTCAGCATGATAATGCGAGGCCCCATGTCGCAAGGATCTGTACACAATTCCTGGAAGCTGAATGTGAGTCCTTCCATGGGATGCTCTGGGTCAATGTGTGCAACAGTATGTTCCTGTCAATATCCAGCAACTTCTCACAGCCATTGAAGTGGGACAACATTCCACAATCAATGTGTTCAACTCTATGCGAAGATGTCATGTCAGATACTGACTGGGTTTCTGATACCTTAAAAAAAACCAGATGAATGTATTCCCAGTCATGTGAAATCCATAGATTAAAGGCCTACTTTATTTCAATTGAGTTCATAAGAAAATCAGTCAAAGTTTGAAATAGTTGTATTTTTGTTCAGTATATTAATGGTAACTATTCTTTCTTCAGATGCTTCTAAAGGATGTCGACAGCAGCTGCACCAGCACCTATGTGCTGAGATGCATAGAGACAGTCACAATGGCCCAAAGATGACATATCTACAGTGTTCATTCCTCCATTGGAAATGAAGCCCACATCTATGGATATCTGGAACAGTGATATGATCAAGATGAATGTGGTTAATTGAGCAGGACTGACAGAACCTGGATCATCATCTATGTAGTCTGGCAATATAAGACTGACCCAAGTGCTATTATACAGTAAACTGACATGTTCCAATCTGTGTGTCATGGATTCACTGTATTTATTAAAACATCGCTGGCTGGGGAGATTTGGTAAGTCATTTATCAAACAGCAGAAACTCTTTTTCAGCCAGGTTTAAGACATTACACTATTGTCAGGCTACTCGGGATTGAGATTTATTCATTTGAACAAATGGGCAGAAGAGGACCTGTATGTGGAAAAACTGAATTTAAGACAGCAAATAATTTTAAATGGCGTTAATGGTGGGTCTAAATTCACTTATTTCAGACTTGTGCAAATTGAATGGGGTCAAGTCTGATCACAGGATTACGCCCCATCCTCATAATCCACCCAGGAGTGATACATTGACAAATTACTGGAAGTACAGTCCCATTAGGCAAAACATTCTTGACAGCTCAAAGAACCAAAAGTCTTGATTGCATTCCAGTAGTAATCGTTCCAGACAACATAACCAGGTTAACCTTCCAAACTAAGAAAGGCCTAGAGTCCATGTCAGAGGAAGTCTGACTATGTTGCCTTGCTTTTGGGGACAGGTTCCATCTCCTGTTCATACTCAATCTCCACATAGGCCCTTTTCTTCCTGAATACAGCGCCTTTGAGGGGCATCTTTCCTTTGGAGCCTGAGGCCTCAGGCTCCTCTTCCATCTCTTCTTCAGACTCATCCTCTTCACTGGATTCTTCATGTTCATCACTGCCTGCCTTCAGATTGTCCATGTCCTTCCAAAGGAGACATGTTTAGTCTTAAAGCATATCAAGCAATATCACACCCTATTAATCAAAATGTGAGTGATCTTTAGATGTGATCATGCTATATATTAAGTTACCTCAAAGTCACTGAGATCGCTCTCTTCTATTTCATCCTCAGCAACAAATTCTTTCTTTCCAACATCCTGCAAACACATTCACTTGATTAAAATACATCAGATGGCATTGGGCCTCCTACTTGGGTTTCATTTTGATCAGTGCCAATGTCCTGCACCAGACCCTGCCCAAAAAACAAGAGTTATCTTATTGGTTGTGCTGATAGGAACACTTGCAGTCCAAGGACCAGTCTAAACTTAAGTTCATAACATAGTTCTTAAGTGCAATTACTCAATATCTTAAGATTGAACGATTTTCTTAAATGTCCTAACTATCTTATGATGTTTGTTGCTAGTCAACCTATCTAGCAAGCAATGGCAATCATGTTAGAACAGTAATCTCAGTATGAAATATGCTAAAACATGTTCTTGGGTTTGAAATAATCAATACTGAAACTTTCAGATGAAGTTTGAGTGAATTAAACATGTTCAATTGCTTTCATGAGCTTATTCTCTCACTGCCCTGAGCAATTTTGCTGAACTTTCTTCATAAGTCTATAGTTAAGGAACAAATGGCAGTTAAGAAGACATCTCTTAAGATTTTGTGAATCTGGGCCCTGCTCAATAGAAACTCGATAAAGGAGCCGTTTTCACCTCATCATCCTCCTCCTCCTCTGAGTCAGTCTCACTCTCCTCATCCTGGTGCTCCAGTGCCTTATCAAAGGCATGGATGGGGAAGTTGTAGATGTCGCCATACTGAAAGAAATAGAACATTAATACTCAATCTCCTGTTATGAACATACCATATTTGTCTCATGCAGTTTTACTTTGTCTGAAAGTATTCTTCAGGTGGTGACAAATTGTGGAGTGATTGACACTGTACATAATCATGTATTTACCGTTCCTTGTTTCAGTCTCTCCAGCAGTTCTTTCTCTATTGCGTTATCAAGCTGTGCAGCAATCAGGGCCTTTTCCTGTAAAACAATAGAATATGAATGTCATGCTTAGATCACATGACATTTTTGTAAATCATACCCTTTAACAGGAACTCTTGAGTCGCCAATGCCTTACGGTCTATTCACCAACACTCCTTGGAGCAGAACAGTTGAATGCCAGGGACAAAAACACTACTGAACTGTTTAACCAAGTACGTACCTCTTTCCTTTTCTCTCTTGCCTCCACCTTTCTGCTAAGGGGGACCAGTTTCCTCCTGAAAGATCATAATTTACAGTTCACACGTCATTTAAATTAAATAAAAAACACAATTTGACCTTTACAAGTTAAAGGAAACCAAACTAATTTCTGCAAAGATCAGTTTGAGTGTGTGAAAGGAATGGTGTATATAGGTTGGATGCTTACTGTCGTTTGAGTGTGAGCTTGCGGATACGGATGAGGTACTGTGTGATCTTGGTGAAGCGCTGTTTACATTTGTGTCTGATGAAACGGGGCCAATAGATCAAGTTCTGGTCAATCTGTTCCAGAGCCTTCTCATAGTTCTTACTAAGTTTCACCTACGAGACAAAGTTGAAGTTAAAGAAAATACATCAAATATAAACCAATGTCTATTAACAGACAGTTCTTTAGTTCTATTGTCACTTACCTTCTCCCACATTCGGGCAGGGAAGGCTGCCCTCTCAATAACCTTCATATATAAGAAACATTGACCTAAGAAAAAAGGTAAGCAGATACATTAAACCTCAATTTGCATTGTAATCTCAATACCTTTAACTACTAAAAACATACTTCCTACGTGTAGCTAAATATTTCTGATACTTATTTCACAGGAGACAACGTACCTTTCTCCTCTCTTATAGTTGCATACTGACTGTTTGCTAGTGGGCAAGATGACCTATTACAAAGCCCAGTTATATTGTATTCATTCCGGCAGAAGTTCTGAACCTTTGTCCTGTTAAAAGACCAACAGAAACAGTATTTTGTAAGTTAACCACCTTATCATCTTGATAGCTGCAACAAATGAGCTGACGTTAAAAGCACTGAATGGGTTCCACATCCACACACTTGTAACAAG
The DNA here is from genome assembly GCF_002021735.2 of Oncorhynchus kisutch. Classification (NCBI taxonomy): domain Eukaryota; kingdom Metazoa; phylum Chordata; class Actinopteri; order Salmoniformes; family Salmonidae; genus Oncorhynchus; species Oncorhynchus kisutch. Next base: position 49,624,504 of record NC_034176.2, read on the forward strand.
ATGAAACTTCAACAGTGGGTAACTTACTTGACTTTGAAGGAACAGAACGCTCTGTTTCCTATGACATCCCAGATAACCTAGAAATTAAGTGTTCGATTAGTTACCTGGTCACTTTCCTCCAAAACCATCTACCAAATATCTAACTAGGGGCAATTTTACGGTAACAGCGATGCTTAGACTGATTCTTCACTTAAAAATGTACAGTTTGTGCCATCATTTGCATGTCCTGTTACGCAGGTAAATATATTTTTGCAAAATGTTCAGTGGATTTTCTTCACAGCAGTCCTTGTGTATAGTGTGCAAAGTAAAACAGTCTTCGGTTTTTGCTTGACATACATTTTAAAGGAAAATCATCTTGAGTCTCAGCATCACTCAATCACCCTGGAATTGACCCAGCTAGCAAATTTAGCCTGGTTGCTAGGTATATGGCAGAATACACATTGATCAAGCTAACTGGCAAACCAACCAACAAGCTGACATTTTATGTATCATTGTTAGTCATTGGAATTTTAGATAATCTATGTGAATGCATAATCACAAGTCAATATTGTAGCTAGAAGTGTAAAATAAACTGATGTCCAGAACTCGTTGGATAGCGCGTGGCGTCGACAAAATCGTGTCGGAAATCAGCTAGATGGTATCTCTTCACTTACATCGTCGTGCTGCATTTTTAGTTCCCCACACGAGTGTTGTGAATTCTCCGATTGTTTAAAATATATATATTTTTATAAAAATCCAAATAGTACAACTTTACAGGCAAGGTGTAGTTACGTTTTTATCTCAGTACAACCACATGGAACAATAGGAAACGGACGTTATTCTTCTTTTTTTTACATTTGTATTGCTGGATCGCAAACGTGAAGTGCATACACCGCCACCTACTGTACTGGAGCGTGAGGACATTCACTGGGTGGTGGGCCGAAGCCTTAAAACGTGAAGTTGATCGATCTCCGTCAATGGAGGAGCTGATTTTTTTGTGTGACATTAACATATTTTTACTATAAAATATGTTGGCACCTTCAATTATTGAAATGTATGTTTATAAAAAAGTATATTTCAACACTCGGACGCTCAGGCAAATTTGCCGAACGTCTAAACATGGAACCAATCAGAACTCCCGTACCAATCCCTCATGATGAAGTCAACCAATGGCCTGCTTATATCCACGATGTAAACACAGCCTCTTGTGAAAACGTGAGCTGCTGTCTGATGAAGGACAACAGATATTGCTAGCTAGCTCCCAGAATGAAGTACGACACGTATCTGTTTTCGAATGCACTAGAAATATGTCGCATGCAATACTAATTGTCTTGATTGTATGAAGAGGTAACTCCGTTGACCATTTAGCCAATTTATGAAAAGCTAGACAATGTTAGACTAGCCCGCTACTTTAAATGTCAATTTCTGTTTCATTAGCGATCTCTGTCAGTAAATAAAATTGCTGAATTATGTTTTGGCATGATTATTTTTGTCTAATTTCAAGTACCTCGCTGCAGGCTTAAATGAACATTCAATCATATACTTAGCATAGAAACCCAAATAAAAGCATGTAGATAGACAGAAGTGTCATGTATGCCAGAATGGAAGTTTAAAAACGACAACTGCATATGCATATTAGCCAATTGATATGGCATAGCCTACACATATAGCATTGTTCTCTGCAATAAGATAACCAGTTTGATTTCTAAATCAGATGAGTTCTCAAATAGCAGCCTGTAGGCTGTATAAAGGCTATTTGACCAAGAAGGAGAGTAAGAGAGTGCTGCATCAGAGGACCTGGTCTCCATAATCACCTGACCTCAACCCAATTGAGATGGTTTGGGATGAGATGGACAGCTGAGTAAAGGAAGGAAAAAGCAAGTAAAACAAGTGTTCAGCATACAGTGGGGCAAAAAAGTATTTAGTCAGCCACCAATTGTGCAAGTTCTCCCACTTAAAAAGACGAGAGAGGCCTGTAATTTTCATCATAGGTACACTTCAACTATGACAGACAAAATGAGGGGGAAAAAATCCCGAAAATCACATTGTAGGATTTTTTATTTATTTATTTGCAAATGATGGTGGTACTTATTTTCCACCATAATTTGGAAATAAATTCATAAAAAATCATACAATGTGATTTTCTGGATTTTCTTCCCTCATTTTGTCTGTCATAGTTGAAGTGTACCTATGATGAAAATTACAGGCCTATCTCATCTTTTTAAGTGGGAGAACTTGCACAATTGGTGGCTGACTAAATACTTTTTTGCCCCACTGTATATCCACAGTAAAACGGGTCCTATATCAACATAACCTGAAAGGCCGCTCAGTAAGGAAGAAGCCACTGCTCCAAAACCGCCATAAAAAAGACAGACTACGGTTTGCAACTGCACATGGGGACAAAGATTGTACTTTTTGGAGAAATGTCTTCTGGTCTGATGAAACAAAAATAGAACTGTTTGGCCATCATGACCATCGTTATGTTTTGAGGAAAAAGGGGGAGGCTTGCAACCTGAAGAACAAGCCAAAGAACACCATCCCAACCGTGAAGCATGACAGTGGCAGCGTCATGTTGTGGGGATGCTTTGCTGCAGGAGGGACTGGTGCACTTCACAAAATAGATGATATCATGAGGGAGGAAAATTATGTGAATATATTGAAGCAACATCTCAAGACATCAGTCAGGAAGTTAAAGCTTGGTTGCAAAGGGTTCTTCCAAATGGACAGTGACCCCAAGCATCTTTCCAAAGTTGTGGCAAAATGGCTTAAGGACAACAAAGGCAAGGTATTGGAGTGGCCATCACAAAGCCCTGACCTCATTATCATAGAAGATTTGTGGGCAGAACTGAAAAAGCATGTGCGAGCAAGGAAGCCAACAAACCCGACTCAGTTACTCCAGCTCTGTCAGGCGGAATGAGCCAAAATTTTTGACCCAAGTTAAACCATTTAAAGGCAATGCTACCAAATACTAATTGAGTGTATGTAAACCACTGGGAATGTGATGAAAGAAATAAAAGCTGAAATAAATCATTCTCTCTACTATTATTCTGACATTTCACATTCTTAAAATAAAGTGGTGATCCTAACTGACCTAAGACAGGCAATTTTTATTAGGATTAAATATCAGGAATTGTGAAAAACCGAGTTTAAATGTATTTGGCTAAGGTGTATGTAAACTTCCGATTTCAATTGTATGTTCGACCTAGCATATAGGCCCTACATCATTCGGGGTTGGGTCGTGGGAGGGGTTCAAGTGCGTCGTAGGTTGACATTTTTTGGCATATAAAAAATTAATCCATTATAGAGTGTCAGTCAGCCCCTTAAAACTGACCAGATTTTAAGATCTTTATAAAGTTAGATGTTCTGAAGCAGAGGTTTTATTTTGTACTTATTATTTGGTCCATGTTTTTACACCGCTATTCTCTATTGGGTTACAACTCAGGCACGTTGTTTTAGTAGTTCACGAAGCCAAAAACGCTTGGGAACCCGCAAAACGAATAAAAGCCTAGCTGTATTTACCCTTCAGCGAAACCTGCTTGTGTGCAGAGGTTAACCAAAAATCGAACCTTTCAGTGTTTCGAATATCGGTCACATTTTTTTAACCATTTAATGAAACCCTGGTTCATGATCAGACGGCTGAGGTGCATTGCGTAACAATGAGGTCACACCTGTCACAGAAACACTATGACGCTCCCGATCATCACATTAATGAACCGAAGGATCAATGTTGGTAAATGTTCCAAAAGTATTAGAGGAATGCTCATAGTCTTTTATAAACTGGTTTGGAAACAAAGTCCATGTTTTCATGTATAATTACATTCAACGATCAGTACAAAAATATAATTACAATTTCTCAACATGAAAGAAGCTAAAATGTTTGTGAATTTTCAATAAAGTACAGCAAACCGTCAGTAGTTCGCATTATAAAATATTCACAAATGATGCATTCTGGGACATTGGATATAGTTAGCAGAGAGGAAGAGGCGAAGTCAGAGCGAAAAAATCTGTCTTCTCCAGCAGGTGCCGTTTTTTAGTTTTTGTATGGAGGTCAATGAAAGTGAATTTGGTTAACAACAAATGTAATGGCCTATTTGCTATGTGTGGCTTATTTGATCGAATATATGTTTCGTAATGATTAGGTTGTTTAGAGCTTACTGATAAATCTGGGACTCGTAAACTTTGAGGAAAAACATTTATCGGAGTTGTGCCTCGTCGTCATTAGTTACCACAGTCATAATGTCAGACACCTCGCCTATTTTCACAATTTATCTTCTTAAATTGTGATTTTAAACCTTAACCTCACTGTTAACCTTATGCCTAACACTAACCTCAAATAAAAATCACATTTTCGTTTTCATGAATTTTACAGACTATTTTGACTTTGGCTGTAGTAACTAATGGGCACCGTTGAGCCTGTTTTTCACGCGAGTATATGCTCTCTCATTGGCTAGAATGTGCCCACCTGATCCTGCCTCCTCCCGACTGCCTCTATTTTTTAAGACATGTATTTTCATTGTTAGAGTGGCTAGTAGAGTATATCTGGTCAATATAATGGATAATATGTGTAGTTGCTCTGTCCTTTGACATCCAAATCGACCAATAGCCCCTCCTCCCTAGATCTAAAGGGTTTAGAGAGGTGTAAAATCAGTGACACGTCTTCTTTACATTATAAGACCTCATGCTATGGAAGAAAGAGGTTTCTTATTTACTTGTTTTTATGCTCGTTCATAACCAAGCGGGAAGGGGGTAATTACAGTTGGGAAGTTGTAAATACCAGTTGGATGCATTCACATGCTCTGAACTCGTTGAGAAACGCTGATTGGCTAATGGCCAACAACCTAGTGTCAACCATAACCAAAAGTACAACTATCATGCTTGTAAAGAAATTATGGTGCTAAAAAAAACGAATTAATAGATAGCTTTTCATAAATAAAGTTTTGTTGTAATTTCCATAGTAGGTGATGTCAGAGGTCAGCATGTGGGAGAAGTCAGTGCTCAGTGTTGGCAGATGAGTATCCCACTAGTAATTACCAGTTGGAGGGGCGTTCAAGTGTTTTCCCCTCAGTCGTATGTGGTAAATACCACTTTCTCACTTTGTTATGAACGCAGCACTAGTGCCTAAGAAAACTCAAGTGAGACAAGATTAGGATCTGAAAAACAAGAAACATGACATCCTTCCTCTCAGCCTTACCCTACAATGGCACACGTAAAAGTGACAAGTGGCAGAACCGGATCTGAGGGCCTAGTTCCTTGACTATATTGTTTTCGCTCATGATGTGCTAAAGTATTGATAAAGTAATCATCTAATAAATTATACAAGTTTGACAATATCTTGCAGCTAAATACACAGCAATCCTATAATTCATATTCTATATGTAATTCTATTGCTAAGTATTTCTCAGAGTTAGCATGACAGAGGGAATGGCTAGCTAGTATTTGTGTTTTGCAACACTCAATGTTATGAGAGCTTTTCCATGGACCCCATTTGGACTACTACACCCCGCTACACAAACAATCGACAATCTTCCAAGGTTATGTTAAAATTAAACATAACATTCTTAAATAACATTAAAACATATGACATACTTGTTTTAATATTCAGAGTAGTCTTTAATTATAAAATGTCCTTACAGAATTATGTAATGTTAAAGTGTTTGTGCCAAATGACAAACTGTAACCATTTTCATTATTCAAAAATAATGCATTAGGTATATTAACTGAATGTAGAACACACAATGCCTTTAAGAACACATTTTACCTCTATATTGATGTATTAACAGGACTTCACTACTGTCCCTTAGCTATATCTAAATTCTCTTCCATTTCAACTCAAAATATGTTAGTCCTATTTTGACATACAACCACTGTGACTGAATATGTACACACAAGCTCCATCCTTACATGCACACACGTCTCCCAATCAAATAAGGCAAGCTCTTTGTTGATACATACAAATAAGCCATGTTTTTGTGGAAAAAACAAAAACAAAAAACAGAGAACTGATTTATTTAGAAATGTTACCCAATAAATGCTGTACAACACTGGCACCATTACTTGGCACTCACTTAGCATTACCAGTCAACTGGTTTCTGTAATGCATGGTACAAAAACAACAAAATAAATGTCACAGTTTACATAAGCTCATAACCTTGAAAAGAACAAACTGACATGCAACTCACATCAACTTACATTTAGCTATAAACATGAAAACACAAGTCTGCTTTTCAGAAGTGGAACTGACATTGCACACAATACAGCACAACAGTAATGTAAAATGTAAAATGCCCTGATGCCTCCCACAGCCATTGGCAGCATATGATGATTTCCACACCTTGGAAATCATGAAGGGGCCATCAAGGATCTAGCATTTTGACCAAAGTATATCCAGGTGCACATGGTTCAGAGACCCGTTTGCAGACCTTCAAGATGTCTTATCAATAATACTACATTGAGGTTAGGCAGGAGCTGATCTTTGTACACAAGAGTGACTGTAGTAGCGGTAAGTAAACCTGCAGCAGCATCAGAAGAGCTGCATAGGACAACAGTGACATAGGCTTCAGTAACACAAGGTGAACAATTGAATCATGTGTTAACAATACAACAATTCTCTCATAAAAGAACCATGACACGGTTCTTTTTAGGTGAGAATTAGTTAAAATTCAAAATGCTGCAAGCAGGGTTCTAAGGTATGCAACTAAATATTTTGCTGTGCGACCTGGAGTTTTAATTTGGGAGCACTGTGCGAAATAATTATAATCCAATATATATATATATATATTTTTAATAATTGCTGTAATGATAAAGTGTCACTGTAACATTGTTTCCAGAGTGCAGATTAGTTAGCGTCATGCTTGCACCATTAATACAGTGAAAACTAAAGTTAAAAAGATCTGACCCATATTACCAGCGCAATGATTTTTTTCTTCCCGCATTTTACATTCATAAACCATGTCGCACATGGCGTCTGGCCCAATTGAACAGTGTAAATGTTCAGACATGCCGAAATCTGCAGAGGTCTCCCTTCTTTTAGAAACAGAGTGGACTTGAAACAAAGTACACTAAAAGATTTCGCATTGGAAGCAGTGACACAGGAAACGACAAGTTCCACATTTGCAGCCTGTGAAGGAATTGTCCATTTTGAATGGAAATGTATGTTGTTTCAAAGAAAGCGTCAGAACATTTGCCAAGGTCTGTGGATCAATGATTTTCTCAATGCCTATGCCCTAAGACGTTTTTACTAAATCGTAGACGTAGATGTGAAAGTCGTCATCAAACTTGATGAAATAAACAGAGGGTTTGGCTTCAACCTGATGGATAACCATGCCAGTCCTTTTGCCGCCATCCTCTTTGGCATACTCCACTTGTTTGCCAACAAGGCTATCCACCACTTCTCCAGGCTCTCTCTCTGCTGGAGGCGAGTCATCTGCAAAAGCATAGAATATTATCAGCTTTAGTGAGATAATTGGTTGACTACATCTATGTAGTATGATTGTATCTACAGTAAAACAATTTAGAATGACATGTTTTTTAAAAGAGATAGACATTAAACAATGAGCACGGTTACATGCACACAATAATGTGATTATTGTGGATAGGTTAATATAATAGTTTGTTTAAAATGTTTACATGCTTTGCAAGAAGAACGATTTCCCTAATAATCCTGTTTACATGTACACATCTGAAATCAGGCTACTGATAGGCCTTTTGATAAGTGCAGAAAAATCTGCAATAAAAATATATTTGATTCTGTGTTCAGACAAAGTTTGTATGTGAAAACTATTTAAGACGCATACTTTCAGTTTTTCAGAACTCACTTCACTCGCACTACCTGGTGCTGGCACAGGCACATGCGCAGATCAAATACACCATCGGAACACCGATTAAGCTGTTTACATGTCCTAATAATTCAAAAGATTGCTCAGAAAACTGTGTGTTCTAATCTGTGTATGCTTACTTCAATTTTGAGCTTATGCTGATTAAAATAAGCAGAGTAAGGTGTTTACATGACTATTGCATAATCTGCCTGCTGCCATAATCAGTTTAATACCAAACTATTACTGTGCATGTAAATGTACTCAATGTATACATTTTAAACACTGAAGATCATTTCTGATGGACTCTCACTTGAGTCAGGCATTATCCGGAGATCCCCCTCTTTGTAGTCATCCAAGAGTTGGTACATGTACAAAACAGGGTCCTTTTCGTAAGTGATGTAGAACCATGTGTTCATAATGGGAGCCTGTGCTAGCACCATGCCCCTCCACTCCTCCTTTGGTCCTTCATCTTGCTCAAACATGTGCTCCACTGCTTTACCTATCATGGTTTCTGCTAGCTGGGAATCGCTGACACGAGCTGGAGCTACAATACAGAGAGCACTTTCAAATGGACAGCTAATATGGCTATGAAAAGACACATTTACTAATCTGTGATATAAGGTATGCATGATCAAACACACATCAAGCACATAAGTACATTGGTTATACCATACTGAACAGAGATAAGAGTAATATGCTTTTTATGGCAGAGCAAAGACGATTTTTGTCATGTCTTCACAACACATACCAACTCGGTCTGGTAAAACCTCCAGGCCTTGCACCCGCTCATCTTTGTGAAGCTCAAGTCCATAGATGCAGTCAAATCCATCATACTTGATTAGGTAGAGAGAGGGGTTAACAGGGACTTGGTCGAGAACTGTTCCTTTCCACTGGGAAACCTTGGAGTCTTCCTTCCACTGGTGTGTTATCCTGCAACCCACTATGTTTCGTCTGGGTTGGGCAATAGGCTTGCTTGAACCAACATTATTCTTTTGCTTCCTATAGAGATCCCAATTTGAGAGTCAAGGACAGCAATATGTAAATTAATGTCAAATCAATCTATGTAGTATCAGTTTGTAAGCCAACCTGCTTTTGGTCTTATGCTGTGTCTACACAATGAGAGAACTTACTTGTGGGAATTTTTCTTCTTCATCATATTTGCAGATACCCCAATATTCCCTAAAAGGACAAAACAAACGTGTGCATGAAATCTCTCCAATCAGTATTTATTACTGTATCATATTTACATCTTCAAAATTACAGCCATATAGTGTAGCAGGCTATATGTAATGTGTAACGTTCCTGCTGCCTTCATGTACACAAGGCAAGAATGTGTCTCACCCCCATCAGCTCTGGGGCGCTGGCCTGGCCTCTTCCCAAATGGGGTCTTCATTGATATACATGTAGGTAAGCAGCCAGGCTGCCAGACTAGGGTGACAATGTCTCTACTAGGTAATCAGGAGAAAGAAGGACAGTGTGCAGGTGGTGGCCCCAGGTGGGAGGATCACTCCCCTCCAGGGCAGGAACACTTAATGTGGTAGTTCAAACTGTTGAAAAATGAGCATGTGTTAAACATGGCAACATTATGATGAAGAATGACTTTGGGGTAGAAAATGTCATAACTAGCAAGTATCTCATTGCAAATGTAACTGTTATGAACCTATTCAGTCATGCTGACTCGTGTGCTATAGACCTGCCTTTTATACAATCATATATAGCACCAGTAGCTGCCTAAAAACAATTGCAGAACAATATATAATTTTTTGTTTTTGCAGGGTGGCTTAGTCTTGCACACCATGTTCAACGAGTCATAATTACAGTAGAGACCAAGTAGGCCTACCAACACAGGTCAATCAGACTCAATTTACTATTAGTGGTCCAGAGAAAGTAGGCCCATCTTGGCTCAATTTGTCACAATTCTGATGTAATTTCTACAACGTTAGGTGTAATAGAATAATGTATACTTATGAAAATAGACAACATAGGCTGTATTTCCTGAAAATGTATAAACAATAGGGATTTACACCCCCCCCCCTGATTTTTTTTTTATCCAGACAGCAGAAATTATTTTTTAGTAGACTAGGATTAGACCCGCCCCCTTCAGACATGTTTTTTCAAACATTACTTACCTACAGGTAACATTGAAATAACGTTTGTCTCATTGCCTCGAACTCACTGTTGTATACTTTTATTTAACAGAAATGGCAAGCAGTTCAAGCTAAGTAAAACTACTCAAGAAAGATGCTCTAGAGTGACCCAAGAAAGTATAGGATTGTCATTTAGTTTACAATGAATAAAGTCAAAGGGAGGAAATATGTTGCTTGACGTTGCATACATGTGCATCCTGAAGCACCGATTCGCTTGATTGTCAAATAGGCGGATTGACTGGATTTTAACTGAGGAGGTATGGTACCTCAATGTCAGCCATGTTGCACCAGTATATACAAACCCCGCATCAAAACCAGCGCAAGCGAACAAAGGAGGGGAAGGTTTGGGTCTGTCTGACATGCATTTGAAATGCAAACAACAAAGCAGGTTTATACACAAATTGCTCATGCATACCTCCCAATGAACTAGTGTAGTTAGTGGTCGTCTGAGTCAATGCATTTGATTACCAATCGAGTGATTAGTTTGAGGGTTGCTTACCCGATGAATTGTACATCTAAATTGATCCCATCTCGCTTTTCCTCTGGCTCCGTTTGCATACAACCCAAATCCTATGGCCGAGTCCCACCTATCCCGCTTTCTACCAAATAGTGATCTGGAAATGTGGATGGGGACGCGGGAAGCTCGGTCTTCCTGCCAAATAGTGGGATCTTCGACCGAAAATTGCGCATGCGCGGCCAATACAACACCATTCGTAGAAGCCTACACGTATTTGAAAACATCTGTATTTCTGTTTAATACAAGCATCTGTGATTGGCTACCACTTGCAACTTTGTGATGAACATGAAATATGAATACAGGTACATGAATATAAACAAGTAAACAGTTGTTATTACTTATTGTAGTACCGATATTGAAAAATACGACACTTTACTTTAGAATAATTGCTACATTACTTACTATAGAATGTTGTAGTATATTGTGGAATAATATACTACACCCTGTAGTATCCCTCGATCATGTGTAGTACTTACTATAGATTGTTGTAGTATACTGTAGAATACTGTAGTAAATACTACAGTATTATCTAAAAAAAAACAATGTAGTAAATATTACAGTAATGTCTGCAAAAACACTACAGTCCACAAAAACACTACAATAAAACTATAGTAAATATTACAGTATTTAATTTGCATATACCCTGCCCATTCCCCCATATCACAATTTGTGCCACTCAGAAGTGAGAAACATATATGCCAAGTACATACCATTTATTGTGTTCCCTACAGTTCTAGAAGGAAAATGGTCCCTTGAGAAGGCACAAACAAGAGGTATGTCAGGAGAAGTGCAGTGTTATCATAAGGAGCTGTATACTTGGAATACGGAGGAGGCAGAGGAGGTCAAAAAGAGCGAAGGAGGAAGAGGGTGAGCTTGAATCAGTTAAAAATGGCTTCTATAAAGAAGAATGTCAGAAAGTGTAAGCAGAGTGAGCTGTACGCTGGATCGAAGACAGGAGGAGGGCGAAGTAGTGGAGGGTTAGGTGTGGTGAAGTTCTCGGAGCCCTAGGCACCAAGGGTCAGGATAAATATCAGTCTGTGACGGTAGGAGTGACATTTTTGGAAAAAGTGGACCCTTGCCTTTTGGCTGATCCATTTGTGGTTTCAGGGTAGGTGAAAACAGAGTTGGGTGCAGTGGAATCGGTGAGGGTTACCAGAAGTGGTCTTGTGATAATTGTTTATATTTCTGCAGGTCAGAGGGAGCAGGCGTTCCAGGTTAAATAAATGGGGACAAGCGATGTGAATTGTTTTGCTCTCAAGAAAAGGACGCCATTGAAAGGAGTGATTACTGGGGTAGTGATACATGTGAAAGTTGATCAACTGAAAGGGAAGATTCCCGGTGTTTGTGATGCTCGTCGTTTGGTGCGACGCAGACAGGGTGGCGTGAGTGGTGAAACAGAAGAGTCGTCTGTTCTTTTGAGTTGTGATGTTGCCTTTTCCCGACAAAGTGATGTAATTGTATTTATGTTGTCCTGTACAAGCTTTTGTGCCGAATACATTACGTTGTTACAGCTGTCAAGCTTATGGGCATGTGGCAGCACTGTGTAGGAGGGAGGTTCCTCGCTGTGATAAGTGTGCAGAAGTCATGAGACAAAGGGATGTATAGCATTGGGGAATGTGTTAGTTATAGGGGTGCCCATGGGCTGTGGATCAGAAATGTCTGGTGTGAGCGAGGCAGGTTGAGGTTTCCAGGGTGAGAGCAGTGCAGAAGTCGATGTATTCTGAGGCAGTGAAGAAAGTCGATGAAGATGGGTCAACGGGGAGGGATCCTGAGAGGAGTGGTGTGAGTAGTATATCTGTACCAGTACAGAGGGATAGGCCAACAAGTGATATATGCTTCAGCAAGATTGGATTTTTAGCATTTATAGCAATGGTTATCTACTGTACTGCAGCAATGGAACGTAAGTCATAGAAAATGTAGGTTGTGGTGGCAGCTGCAGAGAGGTATTTGGGTATACGAGACTTGACGTCAGAAGAGTTACAGGGTTGTGTTGTCCTAGCCTTTCAGGTTGTTAGCCTGAGGTAGGACTAAATAGATTTAAATAGTGGAGTAGGGTGGTGGGTATTTAGTTGGTGTAGTGTTAAATTGTAGGTTATTTGTTGAGTTATTTTCATTTTCAAGCAAAGTACAGGAGGTGAGGGTAATGCAACATACAGTGCCTTGCGAAAGTATTCGGCCCCCTTGAACTTTGTGACCTTTTGCCACATTTCAGGCTTCAAACATAAAGATATAAAACTGTATTTTTTTGTGAAGAATCAACAACAAGTGGGACGCAATCATGAAGTGGAACGACATTTATTGGATATTTCAAACTTTTTTAACAAATTAAAAACGGAAAAATTGGGCGTGCAAAATTATTCACCCCCCTTAAGTTAATACTTTGTAGCGCCACCTTTTGCTGCGATTACAGCTGTAAGTTGCTTGGGGTATGTCTCTATCAGTTTTGCACATCGAGAGACTGACATTTTTTCCCATTCCTCCTTGCAAAACAGCTCGAGCTCAGTGAGGTTGGATGGAGAGCATTTGTGAACAGCAGTTTTCAGTTCTTTCCACAGATTCTAGACTTTGACTTGGCCATTCTAACACCTGGATATGTTTATTTTTGAACCATTCCATTGTAGATTTTGCTTTATGTTTTGGATCATTGTCTTGTTGGAAGACAAATCTCCGTCCCAGTCTCAGGTCTTTTGCAGACTCCATCAGGTTTTCTTCCAGAATGGTCCTGTATTTGGCTCCATCCATCTTCCCATCAATTTTAACCATCTTCCCTGTCCCTGCTGAAGAAAAGCAGGCCCAAACCATGATGCTGCCACCACCATGTTTGACAGTGGGGATGGTGTGTTCAGGGTGATGAGCTGTGTTGCTTTTACGCCAAACATAACGTTTTGCATTGTTGCCAAAAAGTTCAATTTTAGTTTCATCTGACCAGAGCACCTTCTTCCACATGTTTGGTGTGTCTCCCAGGTGGCTTGTGGCAAACTTTAAACGACACCTTTTATGGATATCTTTAAGAAATGGCTTTCTTCTTGCCACTCTTCCATAAAGGCCAGATTTGTGCAATATACGACTGATTGTTGTCCTATGGACAGAGTCTCCCACCTCAGCTGTAGATCTCTGCAGTTCATCCAGAGTGATCATGGGCCTCTTGGCTGCATCTCTGATCAGTCTTCTCCTTGTATGAGCTGAAAGTTTAGAGGGACGGTCAGGTCTTGGTAGATTTGCAGTGGTCTGATACTCCTTCCATTTCAATATTATCGCTTGCACAGTGCTCCTTGGGATGTTTAAAGCTTGGGAAATCTTTTTGTATCCAAATCCGGCTTTAAACTTCTTCACAACAGTATCTCGGACCTGCCTGGTGTGTTCCTTGTTCTTCATGATGCTCTCTGCGCTTTTAACGGACCTCTGAGACTATCACAGTGCAGGTGCATTTATACGGAGACTTGATTACACACAGGTGGATTGTATTTATCATCATTAGTCATTTAGGTCAACATTGGATCATTCAGAGATCCTCACTGAACTTCTGGAGAGAGTTTGCTGCACTGAAAGTAAAGGGGCTGAATAATTTTGCACGCCCAATTTTTCAGTTTTTGATTTGTTAAAAAAGTTTGAAATATCCAATAAATGTCGTTCCACTTCATGATTGTGTCCCACTTGTTGATTCTTCACAAAAAATACAGTTTTATATCTTTATGTTTGAAGCCTGAAATGTGGCAAAAGGTCGCAAAGTTCAAGGGGGCCGAATACTTTCGCAAGGCACTGTATATTGGATGCCAACCGCCATTAAACCTCATCGAAGAAGAAGTACAGTTATTTTAATTGAACCTTTAGTTAACTAGGCAAGTCAGTTAAGAACAAATTCTTATTTACAATGACGGCCTAGGAATAGTGGGTTAACTGCCTTGTTCAGGGGCAGAACGAGAGATTTTTACCTTGTCAGCTCAGGGATTCGATCTTGCAACCTTTCAGTTACTGGCCCAACGCGCTAACCAAATCAAATCAAATCAAAGTTTATTTGTCACGTGCGCTGCATACAACAGGTGTTGACCTTACAATGAAATGCTTACTTACAGGCTCCAACCAACAGCGCAATTTCTTTAAAAAAGGTATTAGGTGAACAATAGTTCAGTAAAGAAATAAAAACAACATTAAAAAGACAGTGAAAAATAACAGTAGCGAGGCTATATACAGTAGCGAGGCTATAACAGTAGCGAGGCTATATACAGGCACCGGTTAGTTGGGCTGATTTAGGTAGTATGTACATGTAGATATGGTTAAAGTGACTATGCATATATGATAAACAGAGAGTAGCAGTAGCGTAAAAGAGGGATTAGTGGGTGGTGGGTGGTGGGTGGCGGGACACAATGCAGGTAGCCCCATTAGCCAATGTGCGGGGGCACTGGTTGGTCGGGCTAATTGAGGTAGTTTGTACATGAATGTATAGTTAAAGTGACTATGCATATATGATAAACAAAGAGTAGCAGCAGCGTAAAAGAGGGGTTGGGGGGTGGCACACAATGCAAAAAGCCCAGATAGCAATTTGATACATTTTCAGGAGTCTTATGGCTTGGGGATAAAAACTGTTGAGAAGCCTTTTTGTCCTAGACTTGGCACTCCTGTACCGCTTGCCATGCGATATTAGAGAGAACAGTCTATGACTGGAGTGGCTGGGTTCTTTGACAATTTTTAGGGACTTCCTCTGACACCGCCTGGTGTAGAGGTGCTGGATGGCAGGCAGCTTAGCCCCAGTGGCCACCATTTGGCTACCTGCCGCCCCAAAGTTATAGAACAGATCAGAAGCTCTGAACTATCTAGTCAGGCCCCAGTCTGACCTACCTACAGGATATGGAAAACATGCTCTATTAGTTTTTCTCCCGTAGGTTTCCTGAAGGAGAAAGCTTCCACTTCTATGTCAAAGATAATAAAACTTAAACAATATAGTAAATACTACAGTAAAGTCTGCAAAAACACTGCAGTAAATAATAGTGTACTTCAAGTCGCAAAACACATTTAATTACTATAGTGTATACTATAGTTATTTTACTACAGTCTTTATACTAAAGTTAACTGTACATACTACAGTATACTACAGTAAATACTACACAAATTATTACAGTATACAACAGTAAAATCAGCAAAAACACTAAAGTGAATACTATAGTATTTATACAATAGTATACTGTAGTATACCTTCCCCCAAATGACAGTGTATAATGTAACGACCTGAGTACAACACAACAACCTAGTTGGACTGTTGGACTGACAGTTGTAAGGACTGTAAAGCGAATTCCTCAAGACATTCAGACCACTTGGTGTATTGGTGTATGTTGGACTGACAGTCGCAGGGGCTGAGTTAAGAGTTATGTTCTGGCTACTCTGCTATATATTTTCAAAGTCAACAAAGACTTTCTAAATATAATATTGTAGGCCTCTCATTTCCACTACAAGACATTAGATGGCATATGCACATTTTGAAATCAATTATTTGAACCAATGAGGAAGATCCCAATGCCCCAGGGCAGTGATTGGGGACACTGCCCTGTGTAGGGTGCCGTCTTTCGGGATGGGACGTTAAATGGGTGTCCTGACTCTCTGAGGTCATTAAAGATCCCATGGCACTTATCGTAAGAGTAGGGGTGTTAACCCCGGTGTCCCGGCTAAATTCCCAATCTGGCCCTCAAACCATTCACTGTCACTTAATAATCCCCAGTTTACAATTGGCTCATTCATCCCCCTCCTCTCCCCTGTAACTATTCCCCAGGCCGTTGCTGTAAATGAGAATGTGTTCTCAGTCAACTTACCTGGTAAAATAACGGAGATTTAAAAATAAAATAAAATAATAATTATTATTTTTTTAAATAAAGAAAGCTACTGTAAAAGTAGCTGCTGTTTGTTTTTTGTCATTATGCTACCAAGTGTCATCTTTGGAAAATCTCATTTCCGTTGCATTCATGATGGAAGCAGGGGCAAGAGGAAGAAGAATGTCATACTTCTGAGAGGCCAGCAAGAATATGCAAGCACAAGCAAGAATAAGGCCGTGACCTCAACGATTTCTCTTAAAATAAAAGTCCTGCAAAGAAGATGGTAAAAAAAGAATACAAACGTTCGAAATTCGTAACATTTTATTAGGAAATGTTAGAAGACTTAGATTGTTGTTTAACAATATTTTAAAAAATGAATAAAATGAATATAGCATTGACAATATTTTTTTACAGAATTAGAAGTAATGATTACTAGATCGTTATTATGGTAGCAACAGTCATCCAAATGACAAAACATTATTTATAATGCAACTGTTAATAATAATAGTAATATCAATATTAATAATAATATTAATATTAGAATGATTATTCTAATATTAATATTATTATTAATATTGATATTAGAAAACACATTTAAATCCCATTGTTATTTAGTCCATTAGTATTGCATGATGTTCAGTATGCTTTTCATATTGCACCGTACATAATTGCCTGTACATTGTGTCGCAGTAAAAGGGGGTCCATTCTACTCAGGAGCACTTTTACTTTCCAAAAGGGCCAGAGTTGCTGTTCATTTTGCGGCCCTTAAAGTAACAGTCCAGCAAAAATCTCACTTTTAAAAGTTAATCATCTGTTAACTCATACCCAAATAATGTTGTTGACTCATCTTATACTCACATGTGGCCAAAGCATACATTTGACAGAAAAAAAATGATTTTAAACCCACCTCAAACTTGAATCAGAATTTTTTTTCAAAAGCTTGCTATTTCCTCATAGAGGATGATGTCATCCTCCTGAGGATGATGAGCTGGCCAATCAGTACTCTGCTCGCACCAGGGAGCTTTTCAAAAGCTTCATAAAAAGGACAGTGATTGATAGATGGGTAACAATAACAAATCAGACATTGAATATCTCTTTAAGCATGGTCTAGTTAATAATTATGCTGTGCATTATGTATTAAACCACTCAGACACCTCAAAGATACACTCGTCCTTCTGAACTGAGCTGTAGGACAGGAATGAAACTGCTCAAGGATGTTACTATGAGGCCATTGGTTATTTTAAATCAGCTAAATAGTTCAATGACTGTGATGGGAGAGAACCAGGGTCTGGAACCGGTTCAGGGAACAGAACCGAAAACTGCAAAAGTTCATATCAGGAAATCAGTCTATTTAAATAAATTATGCCCAGTCATGTGAAATCCATAGATAAGGGCATAATTAATTAATCTAAATTGACTGATTTCCTTACATGAACTGTAACTCAGTAACATTTCTGAAGTTGTTTGCATGTTGCGTTCATATTTTTGTTCAGTATATTTTGGACCATTTTCAATGATGTTGACTACTTTAAATGTCTTCTTTTCCAGGACCGCTAGACCGATCGGAACCAAATTAGGTATATAGCATCTATGAATGTCTTCAAATGCAATATGTTCCAAATCTCTAGCTGAAACAATAGGGACACTATGAGCCAATGAGCTTACAGGTTAGCTAGCCTCATAAGCCTCATATGTGTGCCACATTTCATCACTCTGAGTCAAACAGATCAAGAGATACAAAAATGTGCCTTTTTGCACCACTGTGTGGTCGATCCAGATGTGCTTTGATATGTTGAGCCTTGACAGTGTTTGGAACATGTGTACCAATATTTGGCACAACACGTGAATGTTCATTGGTCAATAGCAGCCACGCAGATCGGTCAAACGGTGCTAGAGGAGTAGCGTTTTAAGTGTTTTTCACAAAATTCTGAATTGCAGAAAATCCATCATGGCTGACTTTATAGGTTCTTGAGGCAAATTTGTTCCTTGTGAGGAGAGGGACCTAGGAACTACATTTAATGAGTCTAGGTCAAATGTGGTGTGGGATCTGACCTTTCAAAGTTGGCATATGCATGCCAACTCGATCATATCATTCTAGAAGCATACTTACTCCCCAGTCTCATTGCTTTGCATGAATGATATTTATCAACTTTAAACAATGCAAAATTTGAATACAAACTCAATCGCTTCTTTCTATTCTGTGGTTGTATGAAACGTAACGTGAATTCAGCTTTGTTTACTTAATCTTTGTGGCTCCCTGATGAAACAGTAACATCCATTTCTGTAACCTTCACCCAAATTCAGATAGCTGATGTTCTGAAAGAGCTGCAAAATCTGGACCCCTACAAATCAGCCGGGCTAGACAATCTGGACCATCTCTTTCTAAAATTATCTGCCAAAATTGTTGCAACCCCTATTACTAGCCTGTTCAACCTCTCTTACGTAGATTCCCATAGAATGGAAAGCTGCCGCGGTCATCCCCCTCTTCAAAGGGGGAGACACTCTAGACCCAAACTGCTACAGACCTATATCTATTCTACCCTGCCTTTCTAAGGTCTTCGAAAGCCAAGTTAACAAACAGATAACTGACCATATCGAATCACACCGTACCTTCTCCACTATGCAATCTGGTTTCAGAGCTGGTCATGGGTGCACCTCAGCCACGCTCAAGGTCCTAAACGATATCATAACCACCATCGATAAGAGACATTACTGTGCAGCTGTCTTCATCAACCTGGCTAAGGCTTTCGACTCTGTCAATCACAGCATTCTTATTGGCAGACTCAACAGCCTTGGTTTCTCAAATGACTGCCTCACCTGGTTCACCAACTACTTATCTGACAGAGTTCAGTATGTGAAATCGGAGGGCCTGTTGTCCGGACCTCTGGCAGTCTCTATGGGGGTGCCACAGGGTTCAATTCTCGGGCAGACTCTCTTCTCTGTATACATCAATGTTGTCGCTCTTGCTGCTGGTGATTCTTTGATCCACCTCTACGCAGACGACACCATTCTGTATACCTCTGGCCCTTCTTTGCACACTGTGTTAACTTAATCTCAGAATGAGCTTCAATGCCATACAACTCTCCTTCCGTGGCCTCCAACTGCTCTGCAAGTAAAACTAAATGCATGCTCTTCAACCGATCGCTGCCCGCACCTGCCCGCCCGTCCAGCATCACTACTCTGGACGGTTCTGAGTTAGAATATGTGGACAACTACAAATACCTAGGTGTCTGGTTAGACTGTAAACTCTCCTTCCAGACTCATATCAAACATCTACAATCCAAAATTAAATCTAGAATCGCTTTCCTATTTCGCAACAAAGCATCCTTCACTCATGCTGCCAAACATACCCTCATAAAACTGACCTTCCTACCGATCCTCGACTTCAGCGATGTCATTTACAAAATAGCCTCCAACACTTTACTCAACAAATTGGATGCAGTCTATCACAGTGCCATCCGTTTGGTCACCAAAGCCCCATATACTACCCAGCCACCCCAGTCATAGACTGTTCTCTCTACTAACGCATGGTAAGCGGTACCGGAGTGCCAAGTCTAGGACAAAAAGGATTCTAGACAGTTTTTACCCCCAAGCCATAAGACTCCTGAACAGGTAATCAAATGGCTACCCGGACTATTTGCATTGTGTGCCCCCCTCCAACCCTTCTTTTTACGCTGCTGCTACTCTCTGTTTATCATATATGCATAGTCACTTTAACTATACATTCATGTACATACTACCTCAATTGGGCTGACCAACCAGTGCTCCCGCACAGTGGATAACCGGGCTGTCTGCATTGTGTCCCACCACCCGCCAACCCCACTTTTACGCTACTGCTACTCTGTTCATCATATATGCATAGTCACTTTAACCATATCTACATGTACATACTACCTCAATCAGCCTGACTAACCGGTGTCTGTATGTAGCCTCGCTACTTTTATAGCCTCGCTACTGTATATAGCCTGTCTTTTTACTGTTGTTTTATTTCTTTACCTACCTATTGTTCACCAAATACCTTTTTTTTTGCACTATTGTTTAGAGCCTGTAAGTAAGCATTTCACTGTAAGATCTACACCTGTTGTATTCAGAGCACATGACAAATAAACTTTGATTTGATTTGTAAGCTCTCGTTGGCTGGCCCTCGCTTCATACTCGTCGCATAACCCACTGGCTACAAGTCTCTGCTAGGTAAAGCCCCGCCTTATCTCAGCTCATTGGTCACCATACCACCCGTAGCACGCGCACCAGCAGGTATATCTCACTGGTCACCCCAAAGCCAATTCTTCCTTTGGCCGCCTCTCCTTTCAGTTCTCTGCTGCCAATGACTGGAACGAACAGTAAAAATCACTAAAGCTGGAGACTCTTACCTCCCTCATTTGTTTTAAGCACAAGCTGTCAGAACAGCTCACAGATCTCTGCACCTGTACATAGCTCACCTGTAATTAGCCCATCCAACCTACCTCATCCCCATACTGTATTTATTTATTTATCTTGCTCCTTTGCACCCCAGTATCTCTACTTGCACATTCATCTTCTGCACATTCTACCATTCCAGTGTTTAATTGCTATATTGTAATTACTTCGCCACCATGGCCTATTTATTGTCTTACTTCTCTTATCCTACCTCATTTGCACATGCTGTATATAGATTTTTCTACTGTATTATTGATTGTATGTTTGTTTATTCCATGTGTAACTCTGTGTTGTTGTATGTGTCGAACTGCTTTGCTTTATCTTGGCCAGGTCGCAGTTGCAAATGAGAACTTGTTCTCAACTTGCCTACCTGGTTAAATAAAGGTGAAATAAATAAAAAATAAACCCTGACCCTGTACTCTATGGCTTAGCGATGTGTTGAATAGAATCCACAACCTGGACTTGAGCCAAGGTTGCTTGACTCGTTCTCTACACTGTGTGAACCAATGGTTTATATATACACTAGATGACTAACAGGGAGCTCTGTTTTGAAGCCCCCTCCATCTTGGCACCCCCATCATTGTAAAAAAATATATATTTAGGAAGCTACAGAAATACATTTGTTTGTCACCGGTTTATTCTATTACAGACACCTTAATGCATATTATGTTAGCTAAACATACAAATAAAAAATGAAAAAATATATCTAAATATTTTCTTTAAAGTATAATTTTTAGAAGGTTCTCACTTCACTGTCCCCACTACAGTAACAAACTTCTTAAACACATGTAATTTTGTCCTTGAAAGATTTAATTGAAATACTGTGGAATTCCATTAATCTCCTATGGAGGACTGCTCCTTCTGGGGAATGCCAATACGGCCAACCGGTGGCTTCAAAGCCTCTCTGTATAAGCTGACCTAAAGAATATACAGTCCACCAAGTCCACACTTACACTCTCATTGGCCAATAGATAGCATCGACAATCCAATGTATTATTTACTAGCTAACTAAATAATAACAGGATAACATACACACTTAATTCATGAGACAAAGGTCCCTAGCGAACCTTTACAATATTGTGGGTTTTTACACAATGACATTGAGAGGGGGAGAGAGAGAGAGAGAGAGAGAGAGAGAGAGAGAGAGAGAGAGAGAGAGAGAGAGAGAGAGAGAGAGAGAGAGAGAGAGAGAGAGAGAGAGAGAGGGAGTAAAAGACACATTGTTGATACATTTCAAAACTATTCTCACAGAAAATCATATAGTTTGCACATGGACCGCTGCCCGTTTGGAATAAGAAATTATGAATGTTTTTTCGTGTGAGTGCCTTTGTTCGCCGTTTATCTCTGTCGGAACCAGCCCTCCTTCGGAAGGTTGTTGGCCTTTCAGCGGCAAGCTGTATGGCTCTTATTGTACGAAAGGGGTCTCCCCTTTCCCGTCTTCTACTGTTGTCTACTCTGGAAGATAGCTAGTGTGGATGGTTTGACGAGTTTGCTTTTCTAGATATTTGACTCAAGACAGCTAATCAGCTGTACCAATGATTGTCTAAGAGGTGAACTTCTGGCGTCTTCCTCCTCGTGTTGATATTCAGGATTCAGACCACTTTGGACATGAGCTGAACCTCTCCGTCTTTCTGTTTTAGTCTGGGAGGTGAGGTATTTTCTCCACCTCGTGTTGAGGTTCAAAGTTCCAACCATTTCAAACGTGTAGCTCCCACCTCACGTTTCCTGGTCTAATGTTTATCTCTGTTGGAAATCCTTTTATGCACTCTGGCCGAAGGGGACGGTTCCATCAGTCTGACACGCTCTCTGACCTCACTCGGGGCGTGGCTACTTACCGTGCACAGTTTATAGGAGATAGATTATCTTATACCTCCTAAAATCACATTTCTATCCTAACAAAAATACTTTCATAATTGTTCATATTTCATATACAACGTTAAGACGGGAGACTTCATGCCTGAAGTGTAAACACTTTTCAAGTTACAGTATTTCCCCCACAACCCTTTTAATGACATCACAAAATAAAACCCAATATGACATTAGATTTCTATAGCTTGTATCTGAAAACTCTCCACGTTCTTATGTTAGAAATATTGTTCCACTATTCACTTTAGTGAGAAGACTTCTGTGAAACAAAAGCACATTCCTATGTGCATTTGAAGAGGGAGGGAGTGAGTCTTCTTCAACCTTAATTTACAATAGGGTGTGAGGTGTCAAAACCCCCACACCAGTTCCCTCCTCCCCTCTGTGGGTGAGAGGGGGTCTGGTGGAAGTTTATTCATTGCAGACCTGATCTGACCATTTGGATCACACCAGGACAGTCATGACACACCTTTGGCAGTGATTACAGCCTCAAGTCATCTTGGGTATGATGCTACAAGCTTCGGAAACCAGTATTTGGGGATTTTCTCCAATTTTTCTCTGCAGACCCTCTGTCAGGTTGGATGGGGAGCATCACTGCACAGCTATTTTTAGGTCTCTCCAGAGATGTTCGATTGGGTTCAAGTCTGGACACTGGCTGGGACACTCAAGGACATTCAGAGACTTGTCCCGAAAAGCCAGTCCTGCAATCGCCTTGGCTGTGTGCTTAGGGTCGTTGTCTGTTGGAAGGTGAACGTTTGCCCCAGTCTGAAGTCATGAGTGCTCTGGAGCAGGTTTTCATCAAAGATCTCTCTGTACTATGCTCCATTCATCTTTCCCTCAATCCTGACTAGTCTTCCAGTAACTGCCACAAAAAAAATGGATGGTGCCAGGTTTCCTCAAGATGTGATGATGGCTTGGCATTCAGACAAAATAGTTCAATATTGGTTTCATCAGACCAGAGAATCTTGTTTCTCATTGTCTGAGAGTCTTTCTGTGCCTTTTGGCAAACTTTTGGCAGGCTGTCATATGCCTTTTACTGAGGAGTAGCTTCCACCTGTCCACTCTACCATAAAGGCCTGATTGGTGGAGTGCAGCAGAGATGGTTGTCCTTCTGGAAGGTTATCCCATCTCCACAGGAACTCTGCGGCCCTTCTCCCCCAATTGTTCAGTTTGGCCGGGTGGCCAGATCTAGGAATAGTCTTGGTGGTTCCAAACTTCTTCCATTTAAGAATGATGGAGGCCACTGTGGTCTTGGGAACCTTCAATGCTGCAGACAGTTTTTGGTACCCTTCCTCAGATCTGTGCCTCAACACAATCCTGTCTCTGAGCTCTACTGACAAATCCTTTGACCTCATAGCTTGGGTTTTGCTCTGACATGCAATGTCAACTGTGGGACCTTATAAAGACAGGTGTGTGCCTTTCCAAATCATATCCAATCAATTGAATTTACCACAGGTGAACTCCAATAAAGTTGTAGGAACATCTCAAGGATGATCAATGGAAACAGGATGCATGCAAGCTCAATTTTCGAGTCTGATAGCAAAGGGTCTGAATACTTACGTAAATAAGGTATTCATGTTTATATATATATATATATATATATATATAATTACATTTGCAAACATAAAAAAAAAACTGTTTTCACTTTGCCATTATGGGGCATTTTGTGTAGATTGATATTTAAATATTTAATTAATTTTGGATTAAGGCTGTACGTAAGGTCTGAATACTAGGTCTGAATACTTTCCGAATACACTGTATATCAGAGGTTATTTTCCAGTTGTTTAGTTATGAACAGAACCATATATTTTTTGTTACGTTCCACTGTTTCGACTAGAAAAATTAAGTTCTAAACCAGTTTGAACCATACAAATATTACTGTTTATATCATTCCTTTTTAAACATTTAACTCGACATTAAATTACTTCACCAATGAATAGAGCGGCTTGCTATGGAGCGGGAAAGCTATGTACATACATCGGAAAGACAAGCGTAGTGTAGGATGCTACATGTGACTGCATTTTTGCGGGTGAGGAGAGTGCTGAGCATGAAGTTCTGGTCATCTTGTTTTTATGACATGCATTATCTGAATTAAGCCCACAGAATTGTAACTACGGAGGAGAGGCTTCTATGAATGTCTTTGAACATAAGAGAGTTGGCTTAACTGACCTTGAGCATAACTCTCAGTTCCATTACATTACACATAATGCCTTGAGTTTTCAAGAGCTAGACTAAAGTTAGCTAACAAGCTAGCTAGCTAACAAGCTTGTGTGTGCAGAGTGGAACCAGAATTCAAATTAAAACACGTATTATATTTTTGTAGTTAATAAATGCAATATGAAACATGATAACTAGCATTGAAAAAGTTAATCCATTGTTCTCTAATTCCCTAATTTCTGAATCATGCCTGTAATGTCAGTAGCTATAGTGAACTATGCACGCTTCAGAGGAAGGGGGAGGGGCAGGTAGCCTACACACGTACACATGGGCAAATAATTTTTCTCTGCCAGGAGTACCCCTGAAGTACCCCCTCATGTACATTGTACTAGTAGGCCTGTGGTCTCATGAGTCTTCTCAAGTACCTCCTGTGGATAGGCCAAGTACCCACAGGGGTCCTAGTACCCCTGGTTGGGAATCATTGACGTATAGCACCACCCACCGGGTGAAATGGCTTGAAAAGAGTGGGCACATTTGAGCAGATTGTTGACCAATGTTGATCACTGCCTTTCAATGTGTGTTGCATTATGGGTATAAAAATTGTCTGACTTGCGGCTACATTCCCTCGGGGGAATCCCTGTTGAAACCGGATGCAGTTTGATTGCCATCTTAAGTGGAGGTCCAATTCACAAATGTTGCCCTCTCGTTCCCTCGATTTAGTTCGAGTGAGCGAGTTAAGAACTTTGATCTCTTGTGGGGTTGATATGACCCACAATTCAATGCCAATTGTAGTCACTTGTCAAGCTCTGGTGACTGCGAAGTGTGAAATTTAATCAACACGGCTGCATTTTCGGCATGTCAGACAAAATTATGATGCTAGCGTGCTAAAATATATATATTTACAAGTAGATAACATTGATTTTAGCATTGGCAAAGTGGCTTGGTCTCGTAGCCTGTAAAATGTAGCTAGCTTCATGAACATATTTTTGGGAATTCTGAAATGTATTGGAATAAATGACCAAACTGTAAAACTAGCTAGCCAGCTATGGGTAACTGTAGCTAGTTTCCTGACAGGAGTGCTAGCTAGCTACATTAGCTTGCTAAGTACATTAATAGCTTTAGGTTGGTTGTTTTTAGCTCAACTTCAAGATTTCTACCAAGAATGCTGCCTCTCCGATCACCACTCTCCCTCGCATGGGCAAGAGACATTTAAGGTACACTTGGATGTGACGATGTAAAACGTCATTCAAGAGCTGAGGGTTTAGGGCCGAGGGCTGTCCACTTTGAGTTTGGACTGCAGCCAATGTTGCCCGTATGACCTTTATAACAAGCATGTGATCAAAGGTCATGAACTTTCGACAGCAGTTGACTGGACATTTCTGCAGTTGCTTCCACACCAACTGCAACTTGAAGTCGGAACCAAAGCATTGTGGGAGACAACCTTTTTATGTTTGTTTTTTTAAACGCAAAAGGCACTACAAGCTAATTGATTTCACCACCTATCATTGGTTATTATCACTGCATGTTTAGTGTTTTGGGTCTATGACTATTTAGAGCTTAAATACATATTTATCCTTACAATCTAATTACATTGGCCTACATATGCTGCAAATTTCTAACATAAATTAATACAATATCCAGTTTGCAACAACATAGCTAATGTATTTATCTAGATGTTACTGTAATGTTTTGTCCCATGTTATAGCCTACACTTTGTCTTGTCTATAATATTGTTCCCCAAACAAATTCAAATTTGTTGATCGTTTATTTTATGTGAATAAAATGTAATACATATTGTAGGCTACATGTGTTATTGTAGTGGATTTCTACACTTGCAATTTTGGAGAATTAATCTGTGTCTGGGGAACTGTCCCTTAATAAGCAAGTACCCCAGACACCAGTTGTGGAGTCAATACCAAGCGTTTTTGACTGCTTAGCATATTGCTTGAAATATTGTTTACCCAGTATCTTATGTGAACTGATGTACATGTATTGTCTAATACTTTTCTGCACAGTGAGTGTTTTGTCCTTCATGTGATTGAATCAAAAAACAGTTGAGAATTAAAGAAATACACTGCAGGCTGTAGTGATGCTGACATGCAATCAATTACCATACAGTAAGAATCTTTGTGGACTGCATTTAATCACATCTATTACAATTCCATGTTGCACAATCACAAATAATAATGAGGAAGGTACAAGGGCATGAAGTAATGGCAAACAACAGAGCATAGCCCATAGGCTGCAAAACACCTATATGTTCTCGTTCTAGTAGCCTATGTACTAACTACCAGGTTATATTTTGAGAAACCATCACAAAAATACAAAACAAGTCTCGTGAATGTTAGAAAGAGCTTGGACTGGTATATAATTTCCTTATCATCAGGATATTAATTCCTTGGAACATGTTGATAATGTTCTGCTTTGTGTAGGAAAGGTGAATTTTCGATACCCTCAACTTCATCGGCAATAACAAAGACAAATGCCAATGTGTGCCATTTTCGTCTGTCCTAGAAACAGCAGAAGTTGTCTGACTTGCTATCGGGCAGATGTACCTCCCTCCACTTTACTCGTTGACTTCTGTCTACCGTCGGCTACTTTCGCCTTACCACTCAAACGTGTGTCCGTTATTTTGAAGGATTCCAAAAATCTTTGACCCAGACGTGCTTAGTTATTCTTGCCTGCTTCTCAAGGTCGTCACTAGATAACACAGCCACTGTCATAAACCTCACCTTTTTCTACAATTTATATTTTTAAAACCTTAACTACACTGCTAACCTAATAACCTAAAAAGTTCATTTTTGTTTTCATAAATTTTTACGGTATATCCAATGTTTACTTTGTAGCTGTGCTAGCTGATGGAATCTTCTTCACACAGCCAAATCAGGGACGGAAGAGGAAGCGAGACATCCCACTCCCTAAGCTTTTGTGCTGAACCCACTAAGGTGTTTCAGATGCCAAGCTTATGGTCATGTTGCATCAGTGTGTAGGAGAGAGATTCTGAGATGTGATAAGTGTGCAGTAGGGCATGGGACAAAGGAATGTGTAGTATTGGTGGGAAAAACAGTGTCAATTGTGGTAGTGTCCATGTTGCTGGGGATCAGAAGTGCCTGGTGCGAGAGAGTCAGGTTGAGGTTGTCAGGGTCAGAGTAGAACAGAAGGTGTCGTATGCTGAGAAAGTGAAGAGAGTAGAGGATGATGGATCAAGGGTGAGTAGTAGCCCTAAGCCAATACAGAGTGATAGGAATGTGTGGCTTCTTAGCATTCATTGCCAACTGTACTGCAGAAATTGAATGTAAAATCAGAGAAAATAGATGTTTTAGTGGCAGCTGCAGAGAAGTACTTAGGTGTATGGGGTTTTACTGCGAAGGGTTACAAGGTGTGTTGAACGAAAGAGGCCTGTCCTCCCAGGCAGTAGGCCTGGTGTAGAACTAGTTAAGGTCAAGGTAGTGAAATGGGGTGATACCTTGTTTTTTTGTAGTATTGGTATATACAGTAGGTGTAGGGTTAGTTGGTAGTGTATTATTTTTCTTCCTTTTCCCCCTTTTTTATTATTGTATCACAAAATGTAACGTGATCGACCACACACGACCGCACAGTAGGTGACCTCATGCGCAAACAAAATGTGCGAACGCCACATAATACCAAAGAAGAAGAACGTCATGACGTAAATTCAGAATCTGACAGAAAAACTCACAACAGTTTACTCAGTCCGGGTAATAGTCATAATCATTAAGACAAACTGGAAGAGACGGATGTATCTAAGAATATTACACAGCATGGACTTTATGTAAATATCGTTACAGCAAGATGTGAATTGACCCAGGAGAAAATACCGACTGAGACCAAAGACGACATGTTGGTTCGAAACATGAGAGATGGGACCCCTGTAAGTTAAATTAACGTTACCCACGTTTGGACATCCTTCAAAAATATTTAGCTAGCTACTGTAGTTAGCTAGTAACGCGTTAGGTATGGCTATGCCGGAAGTGTCAATAACGTTATTTATAGCCGAAGTTAGCATGTTATTAACTAGCTACTAGCTAGTACGTTAGCTAACGTTAGCTAGAAAGCTATCTCTTCTGTTTTCGCTAGTTGATATCTCTGCCATTTTGACAATCGTTTTTCACGAGGTTTTTGTGTCCATATAACTACGTATTTTCACATGATTCGATACATACACGTTAGATAACTTTGTCGCTACATTTTGCGAACTCGTTAGCAATAAAGTTTGCTGTCCGTGCTCTTGAATTCCAATCTGATATGATTAGCTAGGCGAGGGTCGGGGTCATATGAACAGGGTACACATGACAGTAAGTGGCTATATCTACCACAATAACATACAGCTGGGTGCCCTAAAATGTCTTTATCCAACATAACATTGTAGTAAAGCAAAATGTTTGGTCTGGAGCTATGCATGTAACGTTAGCGAACTAGCAAATCCCATTACTTGGCTTTATCATTTTTTTTTGACTGATAGGACAGCTGAAAATACAACATTTTTGGTTATGGAAAATATATTTCACAGGTGTTTAGGTGTTACAATGATATTCTACACTATAGTTGCTTGTTTTGTCACATAAACAAATAAATAGGCAAACTATTCGAACTTTAGCAACCAGGAAATGGCGACGCGATTTCTGCATAGGGCATTTTTAATTGATACAATCAAGATGTTTTGGGGCACTGGCCTACACATAATACCCCATAATGTCAAAGTGAGATGATCTTTTTCGAAAATGTTACAAATTAATAAAAAATTACATTGAATATCCCTTTGGGCATGGTAAAGTTAATAATTACACATTGGATGGTGTGTCAATATCAATACAACCAGTCACTACAAAGATACAGGCATCCTTCCTAACGCAGTTTCCATGGAGAGGACATGAAGCCAATGGTGACTTTAAAACAGTTAGAGTTTAATGGCTGTGATGGGAGAAAACTGAGGATGGCTCAACAACACTAGTTACTCCACAATAGTGATTAACACCGGGATCCCGGGACCACTCTTCACATTTCCTGGAAAAATGTAATGACAAGACCTGGGAAATTACTAAATTGTCCCCCAATGTCGCACTAATGCAATTCCAAAAAATACACAACATGCGCAGCAGCAGATTGGCCAAAAGTAAAATGGCACATTATCCAAACAGGTTGTTGCATCGAAGCCTTTAGACTAGCGTATTTCCTTCACACGAAGATGCAATAATTTCAAAGCGCACGCATAATTGACACTGCCGGACTGCACACGAGAACCGAATGCAGTTTAGAGTTCTCATCAGAACTGAAAATTAGATCGTGGTCCGACCCATGCCCGGTGAGTTGAAGCCAGAGACCCAGTCCGACATCACAGAAATTAACCTGAAAAAAGCTAGATTTCTAGAAGACAGCAGGCTATTTTGATTGTGTGTTAGAATAAAGTAGACTAATGCAATTGAAGATATGTATCAAATTCTTGCTTATACTGAAACTCCCAAAGTCATATCCAACCGTTAACTAATTTAAAGCAATAGTCGTGTGTGTGTGTGTGTGGTCACCTAGATTATAATTTCAGCACCATTTTGATTGGGACAGCACCATTGCATTGCTTTCAGACAAGCGTGGGGGACATGTATAGATAAATCAATCCAAGTCATTTTTTTGTTTTCACTAAATCTCCGTTTGAATATTTGGTAACAGACTGGGGAAATGTTAGCTAAATTGAGTTGAGCGCTAATGTTTGCTCATATATTAGTAGAGCAGAATCGTTTGCTAGCACATTATACAAGTCTACTTGGTCTTCACTCGTGTAGTAGCCTGCCCTACTCCTGACCAAAAGCCTTTGGTTAATTCATCTCTGGCTAGACAAGTGGAAGTGGTAGCTCATTTATTTGTTTACTCATCTATCTACTGATCAGAAACATTTAGCATAATGTAAATCAAGTGTATTATTTATCTATTGACTCATGTATTAGCCTTATATAGCCTTATATAAAGCCTAGGCTATTTTCCCACTGAATCCCGGTGAAAGAGTAGGCAAAAACACATCTGCCACGCTGATCCTTAACACTGGGTCCCCTCAGGGGTGTGTACTTTGTCCCCTCCTGTATTCCCTGTTCACCCATGACTGCGTGGCCTAACACTACTCCAACACCATCATTACGTTTGCTGACGACACAACCCGGATCACCGACAGCGATGAGACTGCCCATAGGGAGGAGGTCAGAGAACTGGCAGTGTGGTGCCAGGACAACAACCTCTCCCTCAATGTGAGCAAGACAAAGGAGCTGATCGTGGACTACAGGAAAAGGCGTGCCGAACAGGCCCCCATTAACATTGACGGGGCTGTAGTGCAGCGGGTCGAGAGTTTCAAGTTCCTTGGTGTCCACATCACCAGCGAACTATCATGGTCCAAACATACCAAGACAGTTGTGAAGAGGGCACGACAACACCTTTTCCCCTTCAGAAGATTGAGAAAAGATTTGGCATGGGTCCCCAGAGCCTCAATAGGTTCTACAGCTGCACCATTGAGAGCATCTTGACCGATTGCATCACTTCCTGGTTTGGTAACTGTCCGGCATCTGACCATAAGGCGCTGCAAGGGTAGTGCGAACGGCCCAGTTACATCACTGGGGCCAAGCTTCCTGCCATCCAGGACCTACTATATAATAGGCGGTGTCAGAGAAAAGCCCATAAAATTGTCAGACTCCAGTCACCCAAGTTATACTGTTTTCTCTGCTACCGCCCGGCAAGCTGTACTAGAGCGCCAAGTCTAGGACCAAAAGGTTCCTCAACAGCTTCTATCCCCAAGCCATTAGACTGCTGAATAGTTCATAAAACTGCCACCGGACAATTTATATTGACCCCCCCCTCTTTTTGTATACTGCTGCTACTCGCTGTTTGTTTGTTACCTGTGCATAGTCACTTCGCCCCCACCTACATATACAGATTACCTCAACTAGCCTGTACCCCCGCACACTGACTCGGTACCGGTGCCCCCTGTATATGTGTTACTTTTTATTATAACTTTTTATTTTAGCCTACTTGGTAAATATTTTCTTGTTCTGCACTGTTGGTTAAGGGCTTGTAAGTAAAGCATTTCACGGTAAAGTCTACACTTGTTGTATTCGGCGAATGTGGCAAATAAAGTTTGATTTGATTTTGAAACCCAGAATCGCATGAAAATTGATAACTTTATTTTGTAAGCCATAGGTTGCATTATCAAAGCACGTCTCACTTAGTCATGTCAAAATACCGTTATAACATTTACCCCGCTGTCTCCTGTTGCGGCCCATATGAGAGCTTCGGGAGAGAATGTGTGATCAACAGACTGAATGAGAGTAGGTATGGATAGTTTGTTTATAGAGTTCTTGTTAAGATACCTTGATATTTAAACTATTTCCTCTCATCATCTCCCTGTTTTATTCATGAGCTGATCTGTTTAGCCTATTTAGCCAAATAGGGGATATTCTTTGGGAGGTTGGGAGGTTATCTAGCAAGCTTAGCAACGTTGGTAATTTGACGTTTGTTTGACTGTCGTTACAAAGTTTGTATGATTCAAAAACGCTATAGCCTACTCTGGGTGCCTTCTGTGCATCGTGAGCACACTCTGTGGAGATAGCCTAGGCCTACTGCTTAATTTCGCTGAATTAATTGAGGAACATGATAACACTTGGAATTTATGAACCGCCTGTTTCACAATTGTCGATCAAAGTTACTCTATCATTACTAAATATCAGTTTCACTTGCTGTGAAATCTTAACATAGTGGTGTAGCCGGCAATGTGTCGCACCGACAATGTAATTTTGGGAGATCCCTGTCATAGTGACCGTATCTTGGTTTTAAACACTTTAAATGGGCACTTCTAATTTTTGCTGTATTTCCCGGGACACTAACCTAACTGACAGTTAGGTGAAAAGAAGGAAGCCTGTACGGAATAAAAATATGCCAAAACATGCATCCTGTTTGCAGCTAAATGGCTCTAAATTAATACAGCAAAAAATGTGGCAAAGCAATTTAACTTTTTGTTCTGAATTCAAAGTGTTACTTTTGGGGTAAATCCAATACAGTACATTACTGACTACCACTCCAGATATTTTCAAGCATTGTGGTGGCTGCAGCATGTTATGGGTATGGTTGTAATCGATAAGAACTGTGGAGTTTTTCAAGATAAAAAAGAATGGGAATAGAGCTAAGCACAGGCAAAATCCTAGAGGAAAACTTTGTGGAGTCTGCTTTCCACCAGACACTGGGAGATGAATTCACCTTTTAGCAGGACAATAACCGAAAACAAGGCCAAATATACACTGGAGTTGTGCATTCGGAAAGTATTCAGACCCCTTCTCCTTTTACACATGTTATGCCTTATTTTAAAATTGCTTAAATACAAATTTCCCCTATTAAATCTACTCACAATACCCCATAATGAAAAAGCAAAAACTGGTTTTTATACATTTTTGCAAATGTACAGCAGTATAAAAAAAAACTAAACAGAAATACCTTATTTACATAAGTATTCAGACCTTTTGCTATGAGCCTTGAAATTGTGCTCAGGTGCAACCTGTTTCCATTGATCATCCTTGATGTTTCCACAACTTGATTGGAGTCCACCTGGGGTAAATTCAATTGATTGGATATGGTCCCACAGTTGCTCAGAGACAGGATTGTGTCAAAGCACAGATCTGGGGAAGGGTACCAAAAAATGTCTGCAGCATTGAAGGTTCCCAAGAACACAGTGGCCTCCATCATTCTTAAATGGAAGAAGTTTGGAACCACCAAGACTCTTCCTAGAGCTGGCCACCCGGCCAAACTGAGCAATCAGGGGGAGAAGGGCCTTGGTCAGGCAAGTGGCCAAGAAACCCGATGGTGACTAACAGAGCTCCAGAATTCCTCGTCTGAAGGAAACCTGGCACCATACCTACGGTAAAGCGTGGTGGCAGCATCATGCTGTGGGGATGTTTTTCAGCAGCAGAGACTGGGAGACGAGTCAGGATCGAAGAAAAGATGAACGGTGCAAAGTACAGAGAGATCCTTGATGAAAACCTGCTCAGGACCTCATACTGGGTTGAAGGTTCACCTTCCAACAGGACAATGACCCTAAACACACAGCCAAGACAACGCATGAATGGCCCAGACAGAGCCCGGACTTGAACCCGATCCAACATCTCTGGAGTGACCTGAAAATAGCTGTGCAGCGACGCTCTCCATCCAACTTGAGAGTCTGCAGAGAAGAATGGAAGAAACTCCCCAAATACAGATGTGCCAAGCTTGTAGTGCCTTACTGACAAAGAATTGATGCTGTAATCGCTGCCAAAGGTGCTTCAACAAAGTACTGAGTAAAGGGTCTGAATACTTATGTAAATGTTTTTATTTGCAATAAATTTGCTAACATTTCTCAATGTGTTTTTGCTTCGTCATTATGGGATATTGTGAATAGACCAGGGGAGGACCTTCCTCAGTGAATTTCATAAAAATAATGAAACATTTTTAGATAACGATGCTAAATATATTCACGTCACCAAATAATTTATTAAAACACACTGTTTTGCAATGAAGGTCTACAGTAACCTTAACAGCACTCTGTAGGGTAACACCATGTTGTAGCCAGAGGACAGATAGTTTCCATCCTCCTCTGGGTACATTGACTTCAATAAAAAACCTAGGAGGCTCGTTGTTCTCATCCACTTCCATTCGGGCTGGGCGATACTGTATATCGGATTAATTTGATTTAATTCAAATTAGTTTTTGAGCGATATTACAAATGTCTGTAGGTTTTGTTTTTCTTTTTTATGAGCGCTTACGTCCACTTGCTCTAATGTTGTATTTTTGGTCTCGTCTCCTTCACTCACTGGGGCGGCAGGTAGTCTAGTGGTTAGAGCGTTGGACAAGTAACCCGAAAGGTTGCAAGATCGACTCCCCGAGCTGACAAAGTAAAAATCTGTTGTTTTGCTCCTGAACAAGGCAGTTAACCCACTGTTCCTAGGCTGTCATTGAAAATAAGAATTTGTCCTTAACTGACTTGCCTAGTTAAATTAAGATAAAATAAAACTCCTGTGCTGTGTGCACCTTCTCATTTACATCAGAGATCTGTATATAATGACGAAAGGCACATCTCCGCCCTAACAATGGGAGTCGTTGTCTCAAATGCGGGAAGGCATGCGTCAAGCTTAGGTCCAAAATAAGCCCACACTCTAAGCCTCTTCCCCTGCCTCTCACACCAAAGTTGAGAGTTCACATCTTCCTCTTTCACCAGGGTTGCCATGTTCACGTTTTTCCTGCCAAATTGGGATACGTTCAAAATGTATTGGTTGCAGGTTTTTGAGCTACATCTAAGTTTCACTCCGGCTGCCGTGTGTGTGTGTGTGTGTTGAGAGAGCATGCAGCTTAGTCCACTATTGGCTGAGTCATGTGAGTGAGCGGAGACAAAGCAGCACACATGCTCGGCAACTTTTTACCAGTTGTAGGTAGACTATTTAACTTGTCATTATGCGCAAGTGGAAACTTGAAATGGAAGTTATGGAACTCCCTCGCTTGCTTCTGTTATGGGGAAAAGTCCTCAATTAATATATTTTCATCTGTTGGCCATCAAGTAGCCTACCTGGAGCTGACAAACAGATTGAATAAATAGCCTATAACTTCAGTGTATTCTAGTTGTAGCCTTGTGTTATGCAATTATTAATGGCCACATTTAGTTAATCAAATTGGAAGTTATCAAAGCTGTATCGCAATTGCCAGTCAGTGGTTAGAATGCATTAGATTGATGGTAACAGACAGTCAGTCAGATTTAGGCCACAGGTTAAAAAAATAGTATTATTATTATTATTATTATTAAACACTGGCTGTTGACAAGCATATTCCGTTCATAAACATGTTATTAATATTTAATTCAGTGATTGAAATTATGACCCCATTCTCAGTAGCCTATTCCAGCAGGCTATTGGGAAACACAAGCACTTCTTATCTCGAAATCGCCAAACTATTCATGTTCAAATAAATTAGTCTGTAACTTTGAACTAAGCAAGCTGCTAAATCGTTCAGATGACATCTTGCCTACGTTAGGCTACTATAGAGTGAAGATGTAGGCCAATCAGGGGCTATAGGCTACTTGCATCTATCTAAGCAAACCATGGCAAAGTTTAAGTACAATCGTAAACCCAGATTTTAGTTTGTAGCCTATGCCTATTGAAATGACAAGTCAGTCTCGCAAATGGGCCATTTATAAGTGTTTGTAGTCTTAATAGCTGGCACATAATAATGGCACAATGGCCAGAAATTAGCCTAACATTTAAAAAAATGTAGTTCATCAAAGTGTTTCTTGCTCAGAGATAGATCCTCTGTCCATCTTTTATTACTCAAACTCCCCTGTCAGATTTATCTATATTTATGCTCATGCGCAAAAGGGATTTACTTATAATTATAAACCGGGTTCGAGCCCTGAATGCTGTTTGGTTGGCATATCAGACCATATACCATGGGAATGACACAATTATTTTTACGTTGGTAACCAGTTTATAATAGCAATAAGGCACCCTGCGGTATATGGCCAATATACAGTACCATGGCTAACGGCTCTATCCAGTCGGCTTGTTTGTGCCTTATTGCTTAATCATAGCAGTCAAACAAGTTCAATCGAAATCCATTGATGGAAAATTCTGGCGATGTTAAGTGCAAATTATTTTCTCTTGCGACAATCAACTTAGCTTATTAAGTCAAGTCATAATTTGCAAGGCCACTTGATTTCAACATCTGAACGAAGTGGAAAGGCTAACATGCTTTTCAAGCAGTTGGAGACACACAGAAGGGTGTGTTTAACAATTCAACTGTTCAACCTTGTTAGCTAGCTAATAGATCCAAATAGGCTGAACTTGAAATATAAAGATTAGCTGGCTAATCACTAGCAGGTGGTTTTGACAGATTTTTGATGAGACCTGTGTTCATTTTTAATAGCCTAATGCATGTTACAAGAAGTGTGTCATTTTTAGTGAATGTGCATTATGCATGGTTGTAGTTACATTAACAAAATAATTGAATTTTCGTGGATAGACTTGAAAGCCAGATCAGTGATTTAAAAAAAAATTTGCCACAAAAAAGCAGGTTAAACTATTTTAAGAAAATAATTAAATTATTAGTGGGTCTTATGGTTGTGGAAGGCTTATATTTAGCCTAGTTATAACTTCACAAGCCCTGAATTCATTGGATTATTGCTGACTGTTTGAAATGCAGTGTATTTGACCTTTAATTGTAGAACAACACTTATTTAAAGAACATAAAAACCATCAAGATATATATTGTGAATCTCCCAAATTAATTTGTTCAAAAATGAAAGAAGCGAGAGAGAGAGCTATATTTAATATTTTTTTCACTTAGCTCGCGAAGACTGTTAGCTAGTTTAGCATACTCAAGCAGACTGGGATCTTATGTTAGCTAGCTGGCTATGGCTCTCCAACACTAGAACTCTTCCAAGTCAAGGTTTTATAAATGTATTCCACCGGGGCCCGCCAGTGTAACTGCTAAAATGCTTGCTTGACTACACTGTACTGCATGATTGTAGCGGGTTTACTAACACGTTAGTTCTAGTAGATATGTTCACTAAGATGTTAACTAACATGGTGACAACGATGTAGGCAGTGTATAGTGGTTATAACATTAAGATTTGACTTGATAACTTTTCTTCACCTGGTTACACACAGCTGATGTCCACAAGCGAAGGGAAAAGATGAGTAGGAGGAGAGCGCGTAGATGCGAGAAGGAATTATACAACGATCAAAGGGGCCATACCTGTTTGTAGCTACTATGAAAGTGAACTGTGTTTGCGTGTGATCAGGGGTTTATTAATTCTACCGACTCTGTTGAAAAACGTTTCTTAAACGGAAGCAAGCGGAATGAAACAAGGGTAAACATACCTGAACTTGTTTGTAACTGTTGGCCTAATGATTACACCCTACATCAGCTAGATGCAGGCAAGAGTGTGAAGGTGATGTTGAGTGTGTTAGTGCCTGTCACCTTGATTACTCAAATTTCTCTCGACCTGTGCACCTATGTTTTAAACTTTTATTTAGGGCTGTCCCCAACTAAAAAAAAATATTAGTTGCCCAAGAGTAGTCTGTTCTTTCCACAAATAGATTCATAAAAATTTTCAATTGTATTTTTCCATATCGACATCCTATGTGTTTTAACCTCTCTGGTACAAGTGGGATGCTAGCGTCCCACCTCAACAACAGCCAGTGAAATTGCAGGGCGCCAAATTCAAAACAGAATCCCATAATTAAAATTCCTCAAACATACAAGTATTTTACACCATTTTAAAGATAAACTTCTTGTAAATCCAGCCACAGTGTCCCATTTCAAATAGGCTTTACAGCGAAAGCACACCAACCGTGGTCTAGGGCACTGCATCGCAGCGCTAGCTGTGCCACCAGAGACTGGGTTCGCGCCCAGGCTCTGACGCAGCCAGCCGCGACTGGAAGGTCTGTGGGGCGATGCACAATTGGCCTAGCGTCGTCCGGGTTAGGGATGGTTTGGCCGGTAGGGATATCCTTGTCTCATCGCGCACCAGCAACTCCTGTGGCGGGCTGGGCGCAGTCCGTGCTAACCAAGGTCGCCAGGTGTTTCCTCCGACACATTGGTGCGGCTGGCTTCCGGGTTGGATGCGCGCTGTGTTAAGAAGCAGTGCGGCTTGGTTGGGTTGTGTTTCGGAGGACACATGACTTTAGGCCTTCGTCTTTCCCGAGCCCATACGGGAGTTGTAGCGATGAGACAAGATAGTAACTACTAATAATTGGATACTACAAAATTGGGGAGAAAAAGGGGGTAAAAGAAAAAATGCATTGTCTCAAACAAACATCTGGTGAAAGTGCAGAGAGCCACATCAAATAACAGAAATACTCATCATAAACATTGATAAAAGATACAAGTGTTAAACATACGAATACAGAAACTTCTCCTTAAGCCCTTATTACAGCAAAGTTAAAAATAATCGCTTTCATTTAATGAACGCAATTTCCGAAATGGAAAGGTTTATTTATTGTTTACTTTAATTATTCAAAAGTCTCTCTATTTTTATAAGTTTTGCACCTGTGTTCTTACTTAATATTAACATATACCATTTCAGTAGCATATGTCTTGTGATGGACTGTCATCCCCACAGCCTCCATGGTGAATTAGTCCACTCAGAGGCGGGAATGAGACTGGTTTCTTGTTCACCATGATAAAAAAATATGTACTGTCAAATATCTGGACTCACCTCTACTCATTCAAGGATTTTTCTTTACATTGTAGAATCATAGTGAAGACATCAAAACTATGAAATAACACCGATGGAATCATATAGTTACCAAAAAAAGTATTTAACAAATCTAAATATACTTTATATTTGAGATACTTTGCCTTGACAGCTTTGCACACTCTTGGCTTTCTCTCAACCAGCTTCACCTGGAATGCTTTTCCAACAGTCTTGAAGGAGTTTCCACATATGCTGAGCACTTTTTGACTGCTTTTCCTTCACTCTGCGGTTCAACTCATCCAAACCATCTCAATTGGGTTTAGGTCGGGTGATTGTGGAGGCCAGGTCGTCTGTTGCAGCACTCAACCACTCTCCTTCTTGGTCAAATAGCCCTTACGCAGCCTGGAGGTGTGTTGGGTCATTGTCCTTGTTACGAATCCCTTTTGGCCCGACAGTCTAGGGGGGATGGTAATGAGACCCGTAACATAACTCATGTAAATTATAATTGTGACAAAGTAAGTGTGAACGAAATAACCAGGACAACTGAAATCTACCGTCAAACTCAAAGTTTATTTATAAACACACGGTAATGGGGGGGAGCAGGAAAAGGGGCTGAGCTGGACCCAAGGAAAGAAACAATAAATATACAAAAACACCCCTAAGCTAGACTAGCCTACTTTAACAACAGCTAACTAACTAACCAAAAATACAGTGGGTGGTCCGCCCAGTTCTAACTAGTGTATTTAACAAAGTTCACCTACGGGTAGTGTATGCCCATGGGCGACTTGTCTTGGTTTCCCCCTTTTCCCACCAGCAACAAACAAACACCATAACCAAAACAATACTCACAGGTGATGACAAAGTGCTATGGAGGTGCTCAAACAAAAGAGAGGTTTAAGACAAAGAGAGAGTGAAACACAGAGATCTACATACATGGCATTTACAGAGAGATTGAGCTCTAGAGCAAACAAATGATGGGGTTTTTAAACCATGGGGAAGGAACTGTGATAGGGTAGGAAATAGGAGGAGGTGTGTCTTCTGATTGATGATTGATTGTTGACTGATTGGGGAGTGATGATTTTCACCTGTGAGGGGAGAAGGAGAGAAAAGAAACACACAGGATACACACACACAGGATAACTGTATCCGTAACAGTCCTGTTGAAAAACAGATAGTCTCACTAAGCTCAATGATGGCATACTGCTGCAGAATGCTGTGGTAGCCATGCTGGTTAATTGTGCCTTATATTCTAAATACGTTTCTGACAGTGTCACAAGCGAAGCACCCCCACACCATAACACAACCTCCATGCTTCACGGTGGGAACCACACATGCGGAGATCATCCTTTCACCTACTCTGCGTCTTACTAAGAAGACACAGCGGTTAGAACCAAACATCTTAAATTTGGACTCATCAGACCAAAGGAAAGAGTTCCACCAGTCTAATGTCCATTGGTCGTGTTTGTTGGCACTAGCAAGTATCTTCTTATTATTGGTGTCCTTTAGTAGTGTTTTCTTTGCAGCAATTTGGCCTTATTCACACAGTCTCCTCTGAACAGCTGATGTTGCGATGTGTCTGTTACTTGAACTCTGATGCATTTCCTTGGTTGCAATTTCTGAGGTGCAGTTAACTCTAATGAACTTATCCTCTGCAGCAGAGGTAACTCTGGGTCTTCCTTTCCTGTGGTGGTCCTCATGAGAGACAATTTCATCTTAACACTTGATGGTTTTTGCCACTGCACTTGAAGAAACTTTCAAAGTTCTTGAATATTTCCGGATTGACTGACCTTTTATATCTTAAAGATATGATGCATGGTCGTTTCTCTTT
The DNA here is from genome assembly GCF_002021735.2 of Oncorhynchus kisutch. Lineage (NCBI taxonomy): Eukaryota > Metazoa > Chordata > Actinopteri > Salmoniformes > Salmonidae > Oncorhynchus > Oncorhynchus kisutch. Next base: position 49,665,229 of record NC_034176.2, read on the forward strand.
CCTTATTTGAGCTGTTCTTGTCATAATATGAACTTGGTTTAAATAGGGCTATCTTCTGTATACCACCCCTGCCTTGTCACAAAACTGATTGGCTCAAATGTATTAAGAGAAGGAAAGAAATTCACTTAACAAGGCACACCTGTTAATTGAAATGCATTCCAGGTGACTACATCATGAAGCTGGTTGAGAGCATTTTTATTTAATGTTTTTATTTTGTGTTTAACCTTTTATTTAACTAGGCAAGTCAGTTAAGAACAAGTTCTTATTTACAATGACGGCCTACCAAAAGGAAAAAGGCCTCCTGTGGGGACGGGGGCTGGGATTAAAAATATATGACAAAATGCACATTACGATAAGAGAGACAACACTACATAGAGACCCTAAGACAACAACATAGCAAGGCAACAACACATGACAATACAGAATGCCAAGAGTGTGCAAAGCTGTCATCAAGGCAAAGGGTGGCTACTTTGAAGAATCTCAAATATAAAATGTATTTAGATTTGTTTAACACGTTTTTGTTGGTTACTACATGATTCCATATGTGTTATTTCATCGTTTTGATGCCTTCACTATTATTAGACCAATGTAGACAATAGTACAAATAAAGAAAAACCCTGGATGAGTAGGTGTGTCCAAACTTATGACTGGTACTGTAGGTGCTGGGCTTATAAAGAATTCTAGTAAAGAACAGTAATTCCCCCACACTGTTAAAGCTCCCAAATCACTGCTTATTGACAAAGTTTCGTTCCGGAACGGATCTTTGCCAGGACAAACACACAAACTGGGTGCTCACATCCCAAATTATACACATTTCACCTCACATGACCATTGCAGACATGACGTATGTTGGGTGCAAAAACTATTTGTGTATCTCTAATAATTTGATAACAATGAGATGGGTACATGTAGTAGTTCCAGATAATTACAAAATGTCCAAGTAGGTGACCTGGAAGACGAGACCAATCAAAGTGACATTCATGTAAAAAATTGTCAGATATCAAACTCTTGGTTCAGACCTCTAGGAGACATGGTACACATGGTGAATCCAATCCATTACATTTCTCTTCTTCAATAATAGATTATCAGTATCTTCCCCCCTCTTAGGAGTCTTAACATGTTCGATGCCAATGTATCTCAAAGAGCTAATGTGGTGACGAGCCTCCATGAAATTATTTAAACACCCAGTTCTAATTTCCCCCTTAAAACCAGGGGTTCACATACTTTTTCACACATGGATATTGCATGTTGAATCAATAAATTGTGGATAAATAAATGTTGAAAAAGTGTTGTGTAATGTTTTTGTGTAATTTGTTATCTTTATCTATTATTAGGACATAGATCATAATCTAACATTTTAGGTTTGAAATATGTGAAAATGATAAGGGGTTCACAAACTTTCTCCGCACTGTACATCTGATAGCCAATTAGCTATATTATCTAGCTACTAGCTCCCTGTGTCCCCTCCACTGAGATTTATAGTCCCCTCTTGCAAACTCCTCGCGCACATTGTCTGTTTTTCTTCATCTGTGGGGTTTCACACTGGCTGTTGTTGCCTGGACAACTGGCTGGACACTGGCTGTTGTTGCCTAAAAACACTCCACATCGATACAACTATGGCTAAAAGTTACTGTTCCCAACAAGCATAGGCAACCTCTTCCGCCTCATCTTACCAAAACCCGCCCACAAGTCAAAACCGATAACCTAAACTAAATTGCAAAATGAAGAATTGCGATTGATTTATTGAATTTGATCATTTAAATTTTGACATTCTTAAACCACAGAGTATGGAAAAGCATTGTCAATTGCCAGTTGAGAATTCATTAGATTTGTCACAATTCATGTTATCACAACAATGCAATTAAATGGCAAACATGAGAAATTATTTGTCATTTACGCATTTACGTTAGTTTTTTAAACGTGTCAGTGTTGTACTGGTTAGTACCATGGGAATTAAATGTCACACATTTTTCTTTTTCAAATTGGTAGACATGCATACTCAATCATGGAAATGATAATGCAATTTATTTTGCATTTCAATTTGAATTTCGTCACCCATTGAGGAAAAGGAATTGCAATCTTGATATTGATTTATCATTTGTCCATTTGCATTTCCAATTGAGTTTCGGCAGGTAACTCCTTCCATTAATATTCATCAGAATCAAGCAATAGGAAGCTTTAAGAGTCTACGTAACTAACTTACATTAATTTAAATTCTGAGGTCCCGAGTTTCCGACATGACCTGAACGCGGCAGTAGTCCCCCTATTGTAGCATCTCCCCACGTTGACATATTTTCACTTTTAAAACAACAAGGAAGGGTGTGGCAAGTTCTTGCTCAATGTTGTTATTACAGATCAGGCACTGCTATTTTGCACCGTGGAATGTCCTAAACAGCCTCTGTCACTATCTTCCCATTGCAGCACACCACCGGCCGTGCCAAGGTGTCCCATGCAGTTGTGGTCATCTTTCTAGAGTTCTTTGCTTGGGGGCTGCTTACAACACCAATGCTGACTGTAAGTAAACACACCAGACACCCAAGTTATAAGTTTGATATTTTATTAGTCATTTTAACACAGGAGACAGTTTTATTACTCATCCTTGAGATGTTTCTACCTGTGGTAAATTCAATTGATTGGACATGATTTGGAAAGGCACACACCTGTCTATATAACGTCCAATAGTTGACAGTGCATGTTAGCCAAAACCAAGCCATGAGGTCAAATGAATTTTCCCTATAGCTCCGAAACAGGTTTGTGTCAAGGCACAGATCTGTGGAAGGGTACCAAAACATTTCTGCAGCATTGAAGGTCCCCAAGAACACAGTGGCCTCCATCATTCTTAAATGGAATAAGTTTGGAACCACCAAGACTCTTAGAGCTGGCCGCCCGGCCAAACTGAGAAATCGGGGAAGAAGGGCCTTGGTCAAGGAGATGACCAAGAACCCGATGGTCACTCTTACAGAGCTCCAGAGTTCCTTTGTGGAGATGGGAGAACATTCCAGAAGGACAACCATCTCTGCAGCACTCCCCCAATCAGGCCTTTATGGTAGAGTGGCCAGACTGAAGCCACTCCCTATGACAGCCCACTTGGAGTTTGCCAAAAGTTACCTAAAGGACTTTCAGACCATGAGAAACAAGATTCTCTAGTCTGATGACTTCTCAGGACCGAGGGAAAGATGAATGGAGCAAAGTACAGAGAGATCCTTGATGAAAGCCTGCTCAGGACCTCAGACTGGGGAAGAGGTTCACCTTCCAACAGAGCAATGACCCTAAGCACACAGCCAAGCCAAGCCAACACAGGAGTGGCTTCTGGACAAGTCTCAATGTCCTTGAGTGGCCCAGCCAGAGCCCGGACTTGAACCCGAATGAACATCTCTGGAGTGACCTGAAAATAGCTGTGTAGTGACGCTCCCCATCCAACCTGACAGAGCTGGAGAGGATCTGCAGAAAACAATGGGAGAAACTCCCCAAATACAGGTGTGCCAAGCTTTTAACGTCATACCCAAGAAGACTCTAGGCTGTAATCACTGCCAAAGGTGTTTCAACAAAGTACTGACAAAGGGTCTGAATACATATGTACATGTGATATTTCAGTTAAAAAAATGTCTAACAAACTGTTTTGCTTTGACATTATGGGGATTGATAATAAAAATATATATTTTTTAGAATAAGGCTGTAATGAAACAAAATCTGGAAAAAGTCAAGGGGTCTGAATACTTTCCGAATGCACTGTAAATAGGTAGGTGCTACCAAATGTCATTATTGGTGAGTTTGGACATTTACATGTGAATGTGAACGAGAGACATTGTGCAAATGAACAGTACTGGCTATGGAGCAGCATGTGTACATGCTGTGTCTGTGTGGAGTCTGGAGTTGTTAGGGCAATGGGCCTGCCTGGAGAAGATGGCGAAAGAGCAGACAGGCTGAGAACGGAGAGGAGAAAAAATGCAAGGAAATCAAAAGACAATTCATCCAAAGGGCTTTGACTTCTCAAACACGACAGAAAGCCAAAACAATATGATGCCCCGTCACCTTATTCATCCACTTACTTGGATAACTAGAAAGTTAAACTTAAGGGTTGCTTTAATGTAGAATTCTTTGTTTTTCACACTGGGAAAAAAAGTTAACGCATAAATATCTTTCTTCTCAGCACAACTTTGTGCTTTTTTTGCACTTCTCCACTGGGATGAGAATTCAAAAACGGGCATTCTATCAGCAGACAGCGCTCTGACTGATGTGTAGCTACTTTTCTCTGGTACTTTTCGAGGTGTGGCCAGCCAACTTTTCTCCGGTAAAATGCAAGCCGGCTACATTCTTTCTGCGATCAACTGAAAGATGATGGCTGTGCATTGATTTTGCAAAAAAAAGCTAATTTAGCCTACTTCCAGCCAAATAGCGTTGCACTTCTGTTGTCATCTGATGAAAATGACTACTTTCTGCCAATTGTGTTGCACTAAAGTACTTTCTGTAATGGAAAACTATAGTTGCACGTCCCTGAACAGTCTATTGAAGCAAAAAATAAAAAGACTTTCAATATAAAATGCAACTGCTGTCAATAAACAGCTGTACTCATCTGCTTCCGTATTCTCCAGTTGTGCTATTTACAAACAAACACGTGACTGGCTCAAATGTTCTGGGGAACTACGGTATGCTTCATAATGTGACAGGTGAGATGGAGAACGCAATCTGCTTTATCTTCTAACATATTGCACAAGTTGACTGCAGGTATTTACTTAAAAAGTAGCTACAAATGTTAAAATGTATAGAAAAACATGTAATAAATAGTTTTACCGGTATTGAAAAACCATCCCGTGGCTATTTTCAAATACCTTGGTATACAGTATACCACTCAAGCCTAGTGGTCACCACCCGCTGGCGGTCGTTAGCGGAGCAATTCCGGTACCAGGCTGCGATGCAACTGGTCAGGATGCTCTCGATGGTGCAGCGGTAGTATTTGGAGAGGACCCGGGGTGGCATGCCACATTTCTTCAGCCTGGAAGTAAATGTGCTGTTGCACCCTCGACGAGTGGTGGTGTTGGTCCATGTCAAGTCCTCTTTGATGTGGATGCTGGCCCACGTGTTAAGAGTCTGTATGGAGGAGGGTCTGTTGCTATTCCTCACAACCTGTGTTCTGCCCATCAGGAATTCCAGCGTCCAGTTTTAGAGGGTAGTGTCCAGAGTCGGGACTCTGACCTTAGAGGGAACAATAGTGTTGAATGCTGAACTGTAGTCAATGAACAGCATTCTCACATAGGTGTTCCTCTTGTTCAGATGTGTTAGGGCCGTATGAATAATGGTTGTAATGACATCTTCCGTGGATCTGTTGGAGCGGTAGGCAAATTGGAGTGAGTCCAGTGTGCCTGGCATGCTGGCCTTGATGTGGGCCATGACCAGCCTCTTGAAGCACTTCATGATGCGACTGGGCGATAGTCATTTGCGCATGTCAGCTTGTTTTTCTTGGGCACTGTGATGATGGTGGTCTCCTTGAAGCAAGTGGGGGGACTACAGCATGGGACAGGGACAGGTTGAAGATGGCAGAGAAGACTCCCCCTGGTCAGCGCACACTCTGAGGACGTGGCCAGGGATGCCATCTGGGCCGGCGGCTTTGTGTATTCACTCATGAGAGTTCCTCACGTCAGACTCGGAGAGCAAAAACATCTGGTTCCGGAGCAGCGAGAGCCTTCCAGGATTGCTCAGTGAGTGAGTGCATAGATTGTGTTAATCTTGTCTGAGAGGGAGGGCACCACACAGCTGGATTTGCCTTTGTAGTCCATGATAGCCTGTATTCCTTGCCATATGCAAGGAGTATGAGTCTGAGTCTGAGTTGTCAAACATCGATTTTGTCTTTTTGCATCCCTCAAGGATTTGTGAGCTCGTTCATGCTTGCCTTGTACGCGTCGCACGCCACCGAATTGTTGGGGTTCGCGCTGCTGACATTGAAGTATGGGCAGTATGGGCTCTCGGCATGGTACGGATTTCTCTGTTCTTCCAGGGTTTTGGTTGGGGTACGTCCGGATTGTTTTTGCAAGTACATCATCAACACATTTCATAATGAAGCCTGTGACTGACAATGTATATACCTCGATATTGATGGATGAGTCCTGGGTGAATGAATCTTTGAACATATTCCAGTTAATATTCTTAAACACTCCTACAGCATTGAGTCTGCCTCTGTTTAGCACTTCACTATTCTTTGTGTTGGTGGCTCCCTCTTGAGTTGCTGCTTCTAGGCAGGGAGTAGGAACAGAGAGACGGGATCTGATTGATCGTTGTGGAGGCAGGGAAGGCTTTATATGCATCACAGATGTTTGTGTACACATGGTCCAGCACGTTGTTTCCTCTTGTGGTCCCGGATACATTTTTGTGATACTTTGAAATAATAAAAAATAAACTTGCTTTGTTAAAATCTCCCCCGTCCATAAAGACTTCTTCCGGGTGAGAGGATTCTTGCTGGCCAATTTTCTTGTACAGTTCGCTGAGTGCCGCTTTGATGTTTGCTTGTAGCTGTATGTACGCAGCTGTGCTAATAACGCATGTGAATTCCCTCGGCATATCGTGGGGTCCGAATTTTAGCACCAAAAACTCCAGGTAGGGTGAACAGGAGCTTGAAATGTTTTTAACTTCGGTACACCATGAACTGTTGACGAGGAAGCCTATGCCTCCTACTCTTACCAGAAGCCTGTGTTCAATCAATACGGAAAATTGAAAAGTTGTCTGGTTGAATAACAGAGTCAAGTGAATTGTCCATATGCCATGTCTCTGTAAAAACCAAGACTCAGCATTCCCTGATGTCCCTCCTTGATTTGAAGCCTTGCTCTGAGTTCACAAAGTTAATTTTCCAGCGATTGGACATTAGCCATCAGGATGCTAGAAAGAGGAGGCCATGTAGCCTGTCTTTTCAGCTTTGCTTGGAGTCCCCCTTTCGTTCTTCTTCTTCGTCACCGGCATTGCCTTCTGTCGTCTCGGCCAGGAGCAACAGGTAAGCCAGCTGTGCGAGACATTTATTATTCCAGATCTGGGAGGCTGAGCGATAAGTCTGTAGCTTCTGATTCATGATCCAGAAGTTTGTCGCTCGTAGGAAATTATTGCACAAACATTCTGAGCAAACATAGTCATATTTAATGCAAAAAATACCAATGAATAAAAACAAAGTCGAGCAGGAAGCGGCAAGACGTGTGCCCTCCTCAGTGCCCCAAAGGTCATGAATAAATGACAGCTTTATCTGTAGAGACTTTGCAAATGACCTAACAAGGGTATTTATATTGTCTCCTTCCTCTGTCCTCCAGGTTCTTCATGAAACATTCCCCCAGCACACATTTCTCATGAATGGTCTGATTCAAGGTGTTAAGGTAAGAGGCATTTCCATTTGGGTTGCTTTTAAGAATCAATGTTTACTATATAGTTTTTAATTAGGAACTTTTATTTCAAAGTTGCGATGAGAGGATATTTGGTCACTATGCTCACTTTGAGAGGTGCAGGGGGGAAAACCTGTTTGTCAAGTTTCTACTAGGCATCTGGTTTGTTCAGATCAGCATTAGTCAATGGTGAAAAGAGCTCAGTATTACAGCATTGTAATATAACTTATTTTCATGTATGACATAGAGATGGTTGTCAGTCAAAATCACAGAGGATTGAGCTTGCCTGGTAACCCAGGTCTGCCTACGTCTTTGTGCTGCATTTACTACCCACAGCAAGACCCCATGTTACTATACTTCAGTTAGCTATGTCACACTCTTTATGTGCTTAGGTGAGCAATTTTAACACTGGTAATGAGGCTCTTTCACACCTACATGGAGTTGTGTCAAACGCCTTCCCATATAGGTCTCGTGCTTCATGCATTTTTGGCGTAGCATTGTGATGACATTTTACCCACCCCCCTGTGTCGTGTGTAGGGGTTGCTGTCTTTCCTGAGTGCCCCTCTGATAGGTGCCTTATCAGATGTTTGGGGCAGGAAGTCCTTCCTGCTGGTTACAGTGTTCTTCACCTGTGCCCCAATCCCCCTAATGAGGATAAGCCCATGGTAAGAGGCACCGGTAGACATAGCACCCTTTGTGCTCAGTCACATGCTTCTCATGTGAGTGATCTCTACAGCGCTCTCCGTGGCTTCTGACTGCGAACCTGCTGGGAACAAGGGTCGTATGTGCGCAATGGGAAAATCTCAATTGCATACTCCTCGTGTCCTCTCTCTTCGCCTCCTTCTCAAAACCTATTGGATGAGAAAGCCATAGGTCCCTCCCCTCTGATCTTCTCCTCCAATGGGTTTTGAGAAGGAGGAAAGAAGAGAGGAAGCGTGGAGTATGAAATTGAGATTCTCCCTGTGTGTTTTCTGCTGATGCTTACCTTCTCACACTGAGACAAATGTATCTTTGCTGCTGAATTTAAACACAACTTTGTTTTCAACATTGTTTTCAACTATACATTTCTATCAGTGTTGAATATGTGTGACATTTCCTCTGTTTTGAGTAAGATTTTGACTTTTGAATGTTTCACAGGTGGTATTTTGCCATGATATCAGTCTCTGGCGTCTTCGCTGTGACTTTCTCTGTAATATTTGCATATGTTGCTGACATCACTGAAGAACATGAAAGAAGCACCGCATATGGACTGGTAATGGCTCTTGTCTGTCTTAACGCATTATCCCCCACCACCCTTATGACTTATATGTTAAAGAGGATCAAATAAATTAACACACAAATGTTGAGGATGTTCCACCTTCTGCTTCAGGTGTCAGCAACGTTTGCCGCCAGTTTGGTCACGAGTCCCGCCATCGGTGCCTACCTTTCTGCAAATTACGGCGACAGTTTGGTGGTGCTAGTGGCCACTATCATCGCAGTGGTGGATATCGCCTTTGTCCTTTTGGTCGTGCCAGAATCTCTCCCAGACAAAATGAGACTGACGTCCTGGGGGTCGCCTATCTCCTGGGAGCAAGCTGACCCCTTTGCTGTGAGTGACATTGACATAACCTTACCCAAATTGAATGAACTGTTATACCGTATGTACATATACAATGCAAGAAGGCAATTAGCTCTGTAAAATGGGCATTTTGCGGAGTAAAAAATTGAAGGGCTGCATACGTCTGCGTATTTTGGCTACGCAGGATCGTCATTTTGCATTTTTGCATATGTTGGTTGGGTACAAATTAGCCTCAAGTCTTACAGCTGTTCAATATGTTTAGAATTTCACTGTGATACTGAATGTTGACCACTTGGTTTTTCTTCCTCCCATGTCATTTGTCCAGTCTCTTAGGCGAGTGGGAAAGGACCCGACAGTGTTGCTTATATGTGTCACAGTGTTCCTGTCCTACTTGCCAGAGGCAGGCCAGTACTCCAGTTTCTTCCTCTACCTGCGACAGGTGCGACTGGTTATAAGTCAATTATAAGCATCATGGGAAGTCTTAAGTCATTCTAGCATTGTTATCAATCATTATGTAATGTTATCTGACCAGTGTTGCCAACAATTTTGCGGTGAGTTTCGCTATTGGCTCCTTGATTTGTCGCTAGAAGTCTCTAGATGTTTTGCCATTTCTGTGACAACGTCACAGTACAAATTTGGCTTGCTGCGGCATAGCTGCAGTCCCCGTTTTCGCACCCTCTCTCGCCGCACATCCTCTCCCCGTGTGCTTCTCAGCCGGTGTGGGTGTCATTGCTGTAAATCCAACTCTTGTTTGCGGCAGAATTTAGTGTGCAAAGCCCTCGTGTCAAAACTTCCCAAAGGCACCCTGAAAAGTAGCTGAATTTGTCACTAGAACCAATAAAAGTCACTGGAGTGGTCTGAACTTGCATAGGATTAGCAACAAAGTCACTCAATTGGCAACATTGCATCTGCCTTGTCTAAATTAATTGGATATGGGGAGGGTGACGTGTATACTTCACTTTTATCCACGCTGTGTAATATGAGATGCACTGTGCTTTGCGTTCCTTTTCAGGTTATTGAATTCTCGCCTGCGGCAATTGCTGCTTTTATAGCAATGGTCGGGATCCTCTCTATTATCGCTCAGGTATTTTGTTGCTATATTAGTATTTCCTCTATTCATCAACTGTGAAAAGTGTCACTATTTACGATGTTCCACCTCAATATTTACTTCAGTAAACTATTAAAAGATAATGAAGAATATATATATATATACAAATATTTTGGATTTACTGTAATTTTTCCTCTCCCCTTTTCTTTTAACAGACATTGCTCTTAACCTATTTTATGAGAACTATCGGGAATAAAAACACAGTGTTACTTGGACTGGGGTTTCAGCTGTTCCAGTTAGCCTGGTATGGCTTTGGATCAGAACCATGGTAAGTTTGTGTTTGATCCACAGCCAAAATGTTATCTCATACGTGCTAGAATACATAGGGTTGGTCTTTTAGTCTTTAGTGTTGTCCAGCTGTCCAAGTGTTGGCACCGCGTGAGTGTGGAGGGGATTTGTCCATTGTCCGTGTGAAATAGCTCTAACCCCACTGTGGGACCTCCTGCCTTTCAGGATGATGTGGGCTGCGGGTACAGTCGCAGCCATGTCCAGTATCACCTTCCCTGCAGTCAGTGCTTTGGTGTCCCGGATAGCAGCCTCTGATCAGCAAGGTAAGACAACACCAGTCTCCTCTCTGTGGCTCTACCTTTTCCCCTCCACACATTGCCCTTACACGGAGCTGCAGAGGTCACTGCCACTGACCAACTAAAGAGCAACAGCTGACATGTGACAACTGATTCAAGCCTTGGTCTATGTAATCTCTACCTTGTTCTCTCTTTCACCATAACAGGCATTATGCTTTTTATACCCTTTCTACCTGAGGTGTCTGAAAGGAGGTGAATTGTGAGTTTATCTGTGCCGTCAGAGTAAAATCTGGTTTTGTTACACTTACAGGATGTGTCCAGGGAATGATTACGGGTATCAGAGGCCTATGCAATGGGCTGGGTCCAGCTCTGTACGGCTTCATATTCTTCCTGTTCAACGTGGAGCTGAACGAGCTTGACCCTATGACAGGAAGAAACAAAAGCACATCTCAGGAGCCCAGCGAGGTACAGAGCCCAGAATACGCTTACATCTTTAATTTCATGGCTGTGTAACTCTGAGATCATATGAGTACAGCTGTGATGGTGAATGTGATAGTCAGTTTGCTTTAGGCCCTTAGAGCGCAAAAACTCCTTCTGTTGGCTAAGAAACAGTAGTTTTATTTTATGGAGTTGGATTAGAAAAACAAAAAGTTATCCCATTAAGAGAAGCTTCTTCTACTTTTTGATGATGGTTAAAATAATCATTATCAAAGTAAAACCTATCATCAATACATACACTGCATTACAAAAGTATTCAGACCCCTTCCCTTTTTCCATATTTGGTTATGTAAAAGCCTTATTCTAGAATGGATTAAATAAATAAAAAATTCTGATCAATCTACACACACTACCCCATAATGAAAAAGCAAAAGCAGAAATACCTTATTTACATAAGTATTCAAACCCTTTGCTATGAGACTTGAAGTTGAGCTCAGGTGCATCTTGTTTCTATTGATCATCCTTGAGATGTCCACCTGTGGCAAATTCAATTGATTGGACATGATTTGGAAAGGAACACACATGTCTATATACGGTCCCAAAGTTGACAGTGCATGTCAGAGCAAAAACCAAGCCATGAGGTCAAAGGAATTGTCCATAGAGCTCCAAGAGGATTGTGTCAGTACAGATCTAGGGAAGGGTACCAACACATTTCTGCAGCATTGAAGGTCCCCAAGAACACAGTGGCCCCCATAATTCTTAAATGGAAGAAGTTTGGAACCACCAAGACTATTCCTAGAGCTGGCTGCCCGGCCAAACTGGGCAGAGAGGTGACCAAGAACCCAACGGTCACTCTGACAGAGCTGCAGAGTTTCTCTGGGGAAATGGTTGTCCTTCTGGAAGGTTATCCCATCTCTGCAGCACTGCACCAATCAGGCCTTTATGGTTGAGTGGCCAGACGGAAGCCACTCCTCAGTAAAAGATGCATGACAAGCCAGATTGGAGTTTGCCAAAAGGCATCTAAAGACTCTGACCATGAGAAACAATTCTCTGGTCAGATGAAACCAAGATTGAACTCTTTGACCTGAATGCCAAGCGTCACGTCTGGAGGAAACCTGGCACCATCCCTACGGTGAAGCATGGTGGTGGCAGCATCATGCTGTGAAGATGTTTTTCAGTGGCAAGCGCTGGGAGACTAGTCAGGATTGAGGCAAAGTACAGAGAGATCCTTGAAAACCTGCTGCAGAGCGCTCAGGATCTCAGACTGGCTTGAAGGTTCACCTTCCAACAGGACAACGATCCTAAGCACACAGCCAAGACAACGCAGGAGTGGCTAGAGGACAAGTCTCTGAATGTCCATGAGTGGCCCAGCCAGAGCCCAGACTTGAACCCAATCGAACATCTCTGGAGCGACCTGAAAATATCTATGCAGCGACGCTCCCCATCCAACCTGACAGAGCTTGAGAGGAGGATCTGCAGAGAAGAATGGGAGAAAGTCCCCAAATACAGGTGTGCCAAGCTTGTTGCATCATACCCAAGAAGACTCGAAGCTGTAATCGCTGCCAAAGGTGCTTCAACAACGTACTGAGTAAAGGGTCTGAATACTTATGTAAAAGTGTACGTTTTATTTGATACATTTGCAAAAAATATAATCCTGTTTTTGCTTTGTCATTATGGGGTATTGTGTGTTGATTGATGGGGGGGGGGGGGGAAACAATTCAATCCATTTTAGAATAACACTGTAACGTAACACAATGTGGAAAAGGTCAAGGGGTCTGAATACTTAACGACAGCATTGTGATGCAAGCGGTTCATTTTGGTAACACTTATTGTGAATTTTATTTCAGAAACCGACCATTCCCGGTCCACCCTTCCTGTTCGGAGCCTGTTTAGTGTTGCTGGCTCTCCTTGTGGCCATCTTCATCCCTGACCACCACAGTATGGCAGTGAAGACCTACACGGACACGCGCAAAATCAGCACCAGCAACAACCTCCAGAGTTTAAACCCCCTGCCTGCCAGCGAAGAGGACATAGAGCCTCTCCTGCAGGACAGCAGCATGTGACTGTCTGAAAGAGACTCCAACATGAGCCCCCCTAATGGCCCCTAAACTACAACCTCAACCAGCAGCAGCCGACATGGAGCCATGCAGGGTATATCCTTCAACCACGTTGAACACAGTTCTGTTTCTACGATTAGGGATCGGTCTTTTGTCCAGCGAGATGGTTTTATCGTTTACTGTGATTTTACATTGCGACAAGGACAGAAACACTTCTTAATGCACCGGGTTGAGTGACAATGTGTTTTGGTGTCAAACATTGGCCTAGACAGTGTTTGTGGAGTTGAAGAGATGACCGTAAGCTCTGCTGGTTTCTCATATGCTTAAAGAACCCCCCCTCCTATTAATGGGTTTAAAATGCCAATCAATGCCCACTCCAGCTTTATGTTAATAAAATATTGACCTGTATCTCATCAAAGTTACTGTGCAATCTAGATTGTAAACGGATTGATGTATAGTTAGGTAAATACACTACATGACAAAGTATGTGGACACCTGCTCTTAGACCATCTCATTCCAAAATCATGGGCATTAATGTGGAGTCCCCCCCCCCCCCCCCCCCCCCTTTGCTATAACAACCTCCACTCTTCTGGGAAGGCTTTCTACTAGATGTTGGAACATTGCTGCGGGGACTTGCTTCCATTCACCCACAAGAGCATTAGTGAGGTAGGGCACTGATTCATCCCAAAGGTGTCAAAACAAATTTTATTTGTCACATACACGTGTTTAGCAGATGTTATTGCGTGTGTAGCGAAATGCTAGTGTTTCTAGCTCCAACAGTGCAGGTGTTTGATGGGGTTGAGGTCAGGGCTCTGTGCTCGCCAGTCAAGTTCTTCCACACCGATCTCGACAAACCATTTCTGTATGGACCTCACTTTGTGCACAGGGGCGTTGTCATGTTGAGTCGTTGTTGCTCCAAGATGTTTCCACTTCACATAGTTGACCGGGGCAGCTCTAGCAGGGCAGAAAGGTTGCATCCTATGACTGTGCCACGTTGAAAGTCACTGAGCTCTTCAGTAAGGACATTCTACAGCCAATGTTTGTCTATGGAGATTGCATGGCGGTGTGCTTGATTTTATACACCTATCAGCAATGGGTGTGGCTGAAATAGTCGAATCCACTAATTTGAAGGGGTGTCCACATGCTTTTGTGTATATATAGTGTATGTACCTTAAAGGTGATGCAATTTATTATAAATGCTGTGCCATATATTATTTTTTATTTTTGCCTTTTGTCATGCATTGTTGAATCAGCCGAGTGAGACTTGACTTGGACTTGAATGTTACAGAAATAGTTGCTGAAAGAGTTGAACATGACATTCCAAATATGCCTATCCACCATACAAATCCCAACCGGAGTATATTGTCAGCTACCTCAAATTTTTACCTCTTCATAAGATGTAAATTAAAGACAAATCTTGGCCCCCTGATTTGGTATAGCTTCTCATAACCTTTAAAAACTAAATCATCACTTTTACAGGAACTGTTACCTTTTACATCTGTGTGTTAGTTCTTATGTTGCATAAAGGTCTGGTGGGATTGTGGCTACCCGTGACATTAATGGATTAACTTGAGACCCACAGTACAGTTGTACTCCTCAGTTTTTAACTTGAGACTTTAACATTTTAACTGCCAATCCTGAATTGAAATTAAAACCGTGATAATGGCATATTGTGGTACTTTAAAAATGTATTTTCAGAGTACAGTTGTTTGGCCTCATAACTATTGCAACTAGTTGGAAAGTGTTTTTTTGTGGTATGGTACAGGTAACTGTCAAAATAAAGGATACACTTGAGTAAATTAGGGTTCTGGCCATTCTGTTATGGTGCATTTTCCTGGTATGGTTTAGTTCCACTCGACCTCTTTAGAGGACAAGGTAAACACCAATGAATACACAGCCATTGAGTGATCACCTTCAACCTATGGTGAATCCTTTCTGTCCTGATGGAAGTGGTCTCTTCTAGGATGACAATGCCCCCATCCACAGGGCACGAATGGTCACTGAATTTTTTGCTGAGCATGAAAACGATTTAAACCATATACCATGGCCGTCTGTTACCAGATCTCAACCCAAATGAACACTTATGGGAGATTCTGGAGCGGAGCGTGAGACCACGTTTTCCACCACCAACAAAGCACCAAATTATGGATTTTCTCGTGGAAGACTGGTGTCGCATGTAGTTCCAGACAGTTGTAGAATATATTGTATGCCAAGGTGCATTGAAGCTGTTCTGGCGTGGTGACCCAATGACCTATTAAGACACTTTGTTGGTGTTTCCTTTATTTTAGCGGTTTCCTGTATCTATTATGACCCCAGACTGAATGGAGACCAAGATGTTGCTCTGTCAGATCTTAAGATTTTTTTAATGTTGCTCTCTCAAAGATAGTTGGTGTAAAAAAACACATTACAACCTATATTTTTGCATACAATCATAACTAACCTGTAAAAGTGGAATTTAGTGTTACATTTTCCATGTTGTGTACTGTATTAATTTTGCCAGCAGGTTTGAATCTAACTTATGACATATCTCATGTTGATGAAACAGTATGAATCTGTTCAATAACTTATGCAAGAAAGTCTTGGACTTTCGTAATGCAGAACTTTGTATATTTTAAGAACAAGGTTAATATATTTAGCCATTGTTATTGCTAAAGAAAACGATTCAATTATGCAGTTAAAATACTTATTTCTACATGGATGAGTCATTTACTCAACTATTGCAGTGTAAATTATGCATTCATTCTGAGTATTGCACCTTAATTTCAATGAATATGTGTGCCTAAAAATATATGTTTAATATACTGAACAAAAATATAAGCGCAACTTGCAACAATTTCAAAGATTTTACTGAGTTACAGTTCATGTCAGGAAATTAGTCAATGGAAATGAATTCATTCGTCCCTAATCTATGGATTTCATATGACTGGGCAGCGGTGCAGTCATGGATGGGCCTTGGAGGGGATAGGCCCACCCAATGGGGAACTAGGCACAGGCATTCAGAATGACTTTTTCTCCACAAAATGGTTTTATTACAGACTGTAATATTTCTAACCCCCTACAGTTTTGAGGCCGGTTGGACTCACTTCCAAATTCCCCTAAAACGACGTTGGAGGCAGCTTATGGTAGAGAAAGTAACATTCAATTATCTGACAACAGCTCTGGTGGACATTGCTGTAGTCAGCATGCTCCCAACAAACTTGAGACATCTGTGGCATTGTGTTGTGGGACAAAACTGCACATTTTAAAGTGGCCTTTTAGTGTCCCCACCACAAGTTGCACCTGTGTAATGATCATGCTGTTTATTCAGCTTCTTGATATGCCACACCTGTCAGGTGGATGGATTATCTTAGCAAAGGAGAAATGCTCAATTACAGGAATGTAAACAAATTTGTGCACAAAATTTGAGAGAAATACGCTTTGTGCATATGGAACTTTTCTGGGATTTTTTTTATTTCAACTCATGAAACATGGGACCAACACTTTACATGTTGCGTTTTATATTTTTGCTCAATCTATTTTGAGGTCTTTTTTTAAAATGATGTTGAATTATTTCTTCATGGGTTGTGCATTTGTAATAGCTTTGTTTTCTCTTAAATCATAATTCTGAATAATATCTACAATAATAAAGACATGTATAGCCATTGTTGGATGTCTGCATTACATAATTTATACTAGTATGTATGGATTTTATAATCCACACATTTTGACCACCATTATGTGGGTATTATATCAAATTTCATTATGTGAAAAGGATTCCTCATATTTGCTCTTGGTATCAGAGTGCAGACTTCGAAAGTGTTTAATCATACAGCATTGTCTATAAAAATCATACAAACTGCTCACTTGCAAAACACTCAGCATCCCAGACACTCATTTAGTAAACTTGATTGACAATTGTTGTCTTTGAGATAAAAGTTAGAAAAATATAATATAAACCTACATTCAGGCCTTTAACTATTGCAATGCAACAAGTGTTTGGTCACATCAGAACACATATACCATATTACAACTACCGTATGGTCTCCCATAACATGTGAGAGACCTTTTCGTAAATATTGAAGCTAGTGCCAGCCCAATCTGCACAAATTCTACAAATGTATATCGATATGGTCATGTCATTTACAAACCTTATTGATCATGGATTAAAAAGTGGGGGACCATGCTTTCCTTTGCAAAATGCAAAGTCCCCAAAAGGCATTTGATATGTCAAGTAAAAATCACACAGCATACTACACTGCTCAAAACAATAAAGGGAACACTTAAACAACACAATGTAACTCCAAGTCAATCACACTTCTGTGAAATCAAACTGTCCACAACACTGATTGACAATAAATTTCACATGCTGTTGTGCAAATGGAATAGACAACAGGTGGAAATTATAGGCAATTAGCAAGACAGCCCCAATAAAGGAGTGGTTCTGCAGGTGGCGACCACAGACCACTTCTCAGTTCCTATGCTTCCTGGCTGATGTTTTGGTCACTTTTGAATGCTGGCGGTGCTTTCACTCTAGTGGTAGCATGAGACGGAGTCTACAACCCACACAAGTGGCTCAGGTAGTGCAGCTCATCCAGGATGGCACATCAATGCGAGCTGTGGCAAGAAGGTTTGCTGTGTCTGTCAGCGTAGTGTCCAGAGCATGGAGGCGCTACCAGGAGACAGGCCAGTACATCAGGAGATGTGGAGGAGGCCGTAGGAGGGCAACAACCCAGCAGCAGGACCGCTACCTCTGCCTTTGTGCAAGGAGGAGCAGGAGGAGCACTGCCAGAGCCCTGCAAAATGACCTCCAGCAGGCCACAAATGTGCATGTGTCTGCTCAAACGGTCAGAAACAGACTCCATGAGGGTGATATGAGGGCCCGAAGTCCACAGGTGGGGGTTGTGCTTACAGCCCAACACCGTGCAGGACGTTTGGCATTTGCCAGAGAGCACCAAGATTGGCAAATTCGCCACTGGCGCCCTTTGCTCTTCACAGATGAAAGCAGGTTCACACTGAGCACATGTGACAGAGTCTGGAGACGCCGTGGAGAACGTTCTGCTTCCTGCAGCCTCCAGCATGACCGGTTTGGCGGTGGGTCAGTCATGGTGTGGGGTGGCATTTCTTTGGGGGGCCGCACAGCCCTCCATATGTTCGCCAGAGGTAGCCTGACTGCCATTAGGTACCGACATGAGATCCTCAGACCCCTTGTGAGACCATATGCTGGTGCGGTTGGCCCTGGGTTCCTCCTGGGTTCCTCCTAATGCAAGACAATGCTAGACCTCATGTGTCTGGAGTGTGTCAGCAGTTCCTGCAAGAGGAAGGCATTGATGATATGGACTGGCCCCCCCGTTCCCCAGACTTGAATCCAATTGAGCACTTCTGGGACATCATCTCTCGCTCCATCCACCAACGCCACGTTGCACCACAGACTGTCCAGGAGTTGGCGGATGCTTTAGTCCAGGTCTGGGAGGAGATCCCTCAGGAGACCATCCGCCACCTCATCAGGAGCATGCCCAGGCATTGTAGGGAGGTCATACAGGCACGTGGAGGACACACACACTACTGAGCCTCATTTGGACTTGTTTTAAGGACATTACATCAAAATTGGATCAGCCTGTAGTGTGGTTTTCCACTTTAATTTTGAGTGTGACTCCAAATCCAGACCTCCATGGGTTGATAAATTTGATTTCCATTGATTATTTTTGTGTGATTTTGTTGTCAGCACATTCAACTATGTAAAGAAAAAAGTATTTAATAAGAATATTTCATTCATTCAGATCTAGGATGTGTTATTTTAGTGTTCCCTTTATTTTTTTGAGCAGTGTATATTGCAACATTTTAAAATGATATTGCACTCCAGCTGAGACTAGTAATCATGGCACAACATTAACCCATCCATAATCTTGAAAAAACTAACTGAACTGTTCCAGGTCAACTTCATTGCAGACATTGCATTGCATCAACCAATGGTTGCGTGATATGTCATCGACTGTTTTGGCATCCGATTGCAAAATCATATGATGGAGTTGGTTTATATGTTAAAACAGTGGCATGGGCCAATTTTGTACTTTTGTTGTATTTTCTTTCATGGGGCAAAGAGAAAAATGTGCTGTTTTATAGCTAATCACGTGCTATTCTTTACATTTTGCCATAAGGCTGAGAGAAAATGTTGCTGTTTTAAAGATCATTTCCTGCAATTTTATAGCTAATTAAAGTTCAAATTTAGGTGGTTGACTGTGATAAAGGCACTGGAATATGAGCTGTCTTGTTTGCTAAATGAACAAATGAAATAGGCAGTGGCATAGAAGCACAAGGATATAAGCTTCATTGCAGTCATATTTGTGGCTTATTGGGGGTGTGGCTTCCAGTTATATATTTTTGGCAACCCATCCCATGAGAGTGAATGACATTCACTGGACGGTTCTGACCTAGAATACGTGGACAACTACAAATACCTAGGTGTCTGGCTACACTGTAAACTCTCCTTCCAGAACCTTATCAAACATCTCCAATCCAAAATCAAATCCAGAATCGGCTTTCTATTTCGCAACAAAGCCTCCTTCACTCACGCCGCCAAACATACCCTCGTAAAACTGACTATCCTACCGATCCTCGACTTCGGCGATGTCATCTACAAAATAGCTTCCAATACTCTACTCAGCAAATTGGATGTAGTCGATCACAGTGCCATCCGTTTTGTTACCAAAGCGCCTTATGCCACCCACCACTGCGACCTGTATGCTCTAGTAAGCTGGCCCTCGCTACATATTCGTTGCCAGACCCACTGGCTCCAGGTCATCTATAAGTCTATGCTAGGTAAAGCTCCGCCTTATCTCAGCTCACTGGTCACGATAACAACACCCACCCATAGCACGCGCTCCAGCAGTTATATCTCACTGGTCATCCCCAAAGCCAACACCTCCTTTGGCTGCCTTTCCTTCCAGTTCTCTGCTGCCAGTGACTGGAACGAATTGCAAAAATCGCTGAAGCTGGAGACTTACATTGCCCTCACTAACTTTAAACATCAGCTATCTGAGCAGCTAACCGATTGCTGCAGCTGTACATAGTCCATCTGTAAATAGCCCACCCAATCTACCTACCTCATCCCCATATTGTTTTTATTTACTTTGCTGGTCTTTTGCACAACAGTATCAGTACTTACACACCATTGTCTGCTCATCATCATCTGCTCATCTATCACTCCAGTGTTAATCTTCTAAATTGTAATTACTTTGGTACTATGGCCTGTTTATTGCCTTACCTCCTCATGCCATTTGCACACACTGTATATAGACTTTCTTTTTTTCTATTATGTTATTGACTGTACGCTTGTGTAACTCTGTGTTGTTGTTTGTGTCGCACTGCTTTGCTTTATCTTGGCCAGGTCGCAGTTGTAAATGAGAGCTTGTTCTCAACTAGCCTACCTGGTTAAATAAAGGTGAAATACAAAAAATTATTCCAGTTCATCTCTTCTGTTATATTTATTCAAATCTGACTAACCCAATGCACTGCTTGCTATGAATTCTATCTGATGGTGTTTGTATGTTTAGGTAAATAATATCCCATTTGGAACACTGACAAGTAAAGAGTGTTACATGCCTACGCCCCTGTGTTAAACATCTATCCAGGTGATGTGAGTTTTGGCATGCATCGGCAATGTAGTCAGCCTGGAACTCGGCCACTGTTTACAAGTGTTCAGAGGATTGACATGCAATGCATGCACAGCAGCATGGTTGTCCGTTTTCTTCTGGTCATCTGAATCTCCATTACAGACAGCATGAGAATGACACTTTGGTGGTGTATGTTGGGGCAGTTTCTGGAGAGAAATTATACATTTACATGTCGAACTCTGCATTTATAGGCTACACAATAATACAGTATAAGAGTGCCTTGAGTGGTAAAGAAATTGTCTGTGGTGGATGGATCTAATGTCTTGCTAAGTGATTGCTAACTTGTCCAACAGTGAACAACCCACAAATATGAAAAGCGATGTCTTACCTCTGTCCTTCACTGTGTCAATGTATGTCTGCATAAATTCTTTGTGATGGTCTTGCCTTGTTTCCAATATCTCATCATCCCCCTCCATTATTTCATCAACCATGTTGTCATATAGCTTAATGAATCTGAAAAGAAAAGGCATATCAGATTGCAAAATCATATGATGGAGTTAGTTTATATGTTAAAACAGTGGCATTTTTTTTTTTTTTTCATGGGGCAAAGAGAAAAATGTGCTGTTTTATAAGCTTCATTGCAGTCATATTTGTGGCTTATTGGGGGTGTGGCTTTCAGTTAGTTATTTTTGGCAACCCATCCCATTTGCAATCTTTTCCATTTTAATTTAATATTTATCATCTGGACCCAGTTTTTTAATACAGAAAAAAGTATCCTGTGTTGTCCCAATCTTGCTCCCCCATTTGATTTAGTTCCCCCTTCACTAGAACAAATGTCATGGGATCATATAACATGATCTTTGTTGTAGTATATGATGTAATATGTTACAGATTTGATTCATTTTGATCTGGGAAAGCTTTCCACTAGATGTTGGAACATTGCTGCGGGGAACTTGCTTCCATTCAACCACAGGAGCATCAGTGAGGTTGGGCGATTAGGCCTGGCTTGCAGTCGGCGTTCAAATTCATCCCAAAAGTATTTGATGGGGTTAAGGTCAGGGCTCTGTACAGGCCAGTCAAGTTCTTCCACACCGATCTTGACAAACCATTTCTGGATGGAACTCGCTTTGTGCACGGGAACATTCTCATGCTGAAACAGGAAAGGGCCTTCCCCAAACTGTTGCCACAAAGTTGGAAGCACAGAATTGTCTAGATTGTCATTGTATAATGTAGCATTAAGATTTCCCTTCACTAGAACTAAGGGACCTAGCCTGAACCATGAAAAACAGCCCCAGACCATTATTCCTCCTCCACCAAACTTTACAGCTGGCACTATGCATTGGGACAGGTAGCGTTCTCCTGGCATCCGCCAAACACAGATTAGTCCGTCGGACTGCCAGATGGTGAAGCATGATTCATCACTCCAGAGAACTCTTTTCCATTGCTGCATAGTCCAATGGTGTCGAGCTTTACACCACTCCAGACGACGCTTGGCATTGTACATGGTGATGTTAGGCTTGTGTGCAGCTGCTCAGCCATTTCGTGAAGCTCCCGATGAACAGTTATTGTGCTGACGTTGCTTTCAGAGGCAGTTTGGAACTCGGTAGTGAGTGTTGCAACCGAGAACAGACGATTTTTATGCGCTACGCGTTTCAGCACTCGGCAGTCCCGTTCTGTGAGATTCTGTGGCCTGCAACTTTGTGGCTGTGCCGTTGCTGCTCCTAGACGTTTCCACTTCACAATAACAGCACCTACGGTTGACTGAGACGGCTCTAGCAGTACAGAAATTTGATGAACTGACTTGTTGGCACTAAGGGGGTCGATTTAAAAAATGGTGCCGATAGAAATGGTGCCGATAGATGCTTATAGCCCCTAGGCAACGTTGTAGCATTTTGTTTTGATTATGTGTTATTTCTTACATTATTAGGCCAGAATAATTTTTGTGTTATTACATACAGCCGGGAAGAACTTTTAGATATCAGTGCGGCGATATCTCACCAGCATTACCAGCATTACGACCAGGAATTCGACTTTCCTGAATCAAATCCTTTGTTTGTACCCCCCAGGGCAATTGAACTGATTCCAGAGGCTGACCCAAAACATCACCGTCTGACTCAGGACGCGCGCACAGCACCAACCGCTTCCGAGTATATTACTCACTAATGTTTAGTCTCTCGATAATAAAGTTGATGACCTGAGGATTTCCTTCCAGATATACATCAGGGATTGTAACATACTCTGGTTCACGGAAACAATGCTCTCTTGGGATTTACGGTCTGAGTCCGTACAGCCAGTTGGGTTCTCAGTTCATCGCGCAGCCAGAAATAAATATCTCTCCAGGAAGAAGGAGGGCGGGGGTGTATGTTAAATGATTTACTACTCATTGTGTGATTGTGATAACATACAGGAACTCAAGTCCTTTTCTTCATCTGACCTAGAACACCTCACAATCAAATGTGGGTATAGTCACAGCCGTGTATATTCTCCCTCAAGCCGATACCACGACAGCCCTCAAAGAACTTCACTGGACTTTATGCATAATGGAAACCACATATCCTGAGGCCGCATTTAATGTAGCTGGATTTTTAACAAGGCAAATTTGAGGAAAGTGCTACCAAAATTCTATCAACGACTGTAGCACTCGTGCTGCTAAAACACTTGACCACTGCTACTCCAACTTCCGGGATGCCTGCAAGGCCCTCCTCCGCCCTCTATTCGGCAAATCTGATCATGACTCCATTTTGCTCCGCCCTTCCTATAGCCAGAAACTCAAACAGGAAGTACGGACTATTCAACGCTGGTCTGACCAATCGGAATCCACACTTCAAGATTGTTTTGATCACGCAGACTGGAATATGCTCCGGGTAGCCTCCAAGAATAACATTGATGAATATACTGATACGGTGACTGAGTTTATCAGGAAGTGTATAGGAGAAGTTGTTTCCACTGTGACTATTAAAACCTACCCTAAAAAGAAACCGTGGCTAGATGGCAGCATTCGCGTAAAACTGGAAGTGCAAACCACTGCATTTAACCATTGAAAGGTGACTGTGAATATGGCAGAATACAAACAATGTAGTTATTCCCTCTGCAAGGCATTCAAACAGGCAAAACGTCAGTATAGAGACAAAGTGGAGTCGCAATTCAACGGCTCAGACTCAAGGGGTATGTGGCAGGGTCTACAGACAATCACGGACTACAAAACACCTTCTTCGCCTGCTTTGAGGATAAGACAGCGCCACCGATGCGGCCCGCTTACCGAGGACTGTGGGCTCTCCTTCTCTGTGGCCGACAAGAGTAAGACTTTTAAACGTGTTAACCCTTGCAAGGCTGCCGGCCCAGACGGCATCACTTGCCGCGTCCTCAGGGCATGTGTAGACCAGCTGGCTGGTGTGTTTATGGACATATTCAATCTCTCCCTAACCCAGTCTGCTGTCCTCACATGCTTCAAGATGGCCACCATTGTTCCTGTACCCAAGAAAGCAAAGGTAACTGAACTAAATGACTATCGCCCCGTAGCACTCACTTCTCACAAGTGCTTTGAGAGACAAGTCAAGGATCATGTCACCTCTACCTTACCTGACACCCTAGACCCACTTCAATTTGCTTACCGCCCCAATAGATCCGCAGACGATGCAATCGCCATTGCACTGCACACTGCCCTATCCCATCTGGACAAGAGGAATACCTATGTAAGAATGATGTTCATTTACTATAGTTCAGCATTCAACACCATAGTACCCTCCAAGCTCCACATTAAGCTTGAGGCCCTGGATCTGAACCCAGCCCTGTGCAACTGGGTCCTGGACTTCCTGATGGGCCGCCCCCAGGTGGTGAAAGTAGGAAACAACACCTCCACTTCGCTGATCCTCAACACTGGGGCCCCACAAGGGTGTGTGCTCAGCCCCCTCCTGTACTCCCTGTTCACCCATGACTGCGTGGCCACGCACACCTACAACACAATCATCAAGTTTCCAGATGACACAACAGTAGTAGGCGTGATTACCAACAGCGACAAAGCCTACAAGGAGGAGGTGAGGGCTCTGGGAGTGTGGTGCCAGGAAAATAACCTCTCACTCAATGTCAACAAATCAAAGGAGATTATTGTGGACTTCAGGAAAGAGCAGAGGGAGCATCCCCCTATCCACATCGAAAGGACACATCACTAACAAACTGAAATGGTCCACCCACACAGACAGTGTGGTGAAGAAGGCGCAACCTCAGGAGGTTTTAGGCTTGGCACCTAAAACCCTCACAAACTTTTACAGATGCACAATTGAGAGCATCCTGTCAGGCTATATCACCGCCTGGTATGGAAACTGCACCGACCACAACCTCAGGGTTCACCAGAGGTCTGCCCAATGCATCACTGGGGGCAAACTACCTGCCCTCCAGGACACCTATATCACCTGATGTCACGGTAAGGCCAAAAAGATCACCAGTCTCAGCATCAACAGTGAAAGGCTGCTGGCCTTCTAGGCAGAGTTCCTCTGTCCAGTGTTCTTTTCCCCATCTTAATCTTTTCTTTTTATTGGCCAGTCTGAGATATTGCTTTTTCTTTGCAACTCTGCCTAGAAGGCCAGCATTCCGGAGTCGCCTCTTCACTGTTGACATTGAGACTGGGGTTTTTTCTCAAACTAGACACTCTAATGTACTTGTCCTCTTGCTCAGTTGGGCACCGGGGCCTCCCCCTCCTCTTTCTATTCTGGTTTGAGCCAGTTTGCAGGTTCTGTGAAGGGAGTAGTACACAGCGTTGTACGAGATCTTCAGTTGCTTGGCAATTTCCCGCATGGAATAGCCTTCATTTCTCAGAACAAGAATAGACTGACGAGTTTCAGAAGAAAGTTCTTTGTTTCTGGCAATTTTGAGCCCGTAATCGAGCCCACAATTGCTGATGCTCCAGATACTCAACTAGTCTGAAGAAGGCCAGTTTTATTGCTTCTTTAAGCAACATAACAGTTTTCAGCTCTGCTAACGTAATTGCAAAATGGTTTTCTTATGATCAATTAGCCTTTTAAAATTATAAACCTGGATTAGCTAACACAACGTGCTATTGGAACACAGGAGTGATGGTTTCTGATAATGGGCCTCTGTACGCCTATGTAGATATTCCATTAAAAATCTGCTGTTTTCAGAAACAAAAGTCATTTACATTAACTGTATTTCTGATCAATTTGATATAATTTGATGTTATTTTAATTGACAACAAATGTGATTTTCTTTCAAAAACAAGGACATTTCTAAGTGACCCCAAACTTTTGAACGGTAGTGTACATTTATATGAAATCACTGGCCACTTTAATAAATGAAACACTAGTCACTTTAATAATGTTTACTTATTTTGCATTAGTCATCTCATTTGTATATACTGTATTCTATTCTATTGTATCTTAGTCTATGCCGCTTTGACATTGCTGGTCCTTATATTTATATATTCTTAATTCCATTATTTTACTTAGATTTGTGTGTATTGTGTGTATTCTTGTGAAATTGTTTGATGTTACTTGTTAGATAGTTTTGCACTGTTGTAGTTAGAAACACAAGCATTTCGCTACACCCGCAGTAACATCTGCTGAATGTGTATGTGACCAATACAATTTAATAGAATTTTATCCTATGACAGTACCAAGTTGAAAGTCACTGAGCTCTTCAGTAAGGCCTTTCTACTGCCAATGTTTGTCTTTGGAGATTGCATGACTGTATGCTCGATTTTATACACTTGTCAGCAATGGGTGTGTCTGAAATAGCCAAATCCACTAATTTGAATGGGTGTCCACATACTTTTGTATATATAGTGTATATGTGACCACCAGGCGTAGTTATACAGTGATATTATGATACTAATCACTCTCAGTCATCTCGTCAGACTTACTTGATGGCAGGATTTTCTTTAAGCCCTGAAGGCCAGCAGATCAATGTGTCTCCACTAACAACAATCATCTTGAGTGTAGTGATATTTACCAAACACTTTGGCAAATATGACATGTTATTCTTATGAACAAACAAGGATTCCAATTCTTCCAACCTGAATCGGACACAAGAGATATTGGGAATAGTTAGCGGCCAACCCTCCTCCTAGAGAGCTACAAGGTACAGGCTTTTACCTTAACCCAACACATATCTAATTCAGGGGTGTACTCACTAGGAACTAAACCAAAGCAAATGCGACAAAACGTGGAGGGTCCTACCTAAATTTGTCCAAAAATTAACTAGTTTTTCTTGCAGAACATTTTTTGTTGCCAAATACTTTGCTACGATTTGCACTAGCAAATACACCCCAGCTAATCAAGATCCTGATGAGCAGCTGATTAACAGAGCATTCAGCAGGGTTGGAGAAAAAACCTGCACACTCAGTAGCTCTCCAGGCAGAAGGTTGCCCCCACCCAAAGTGGAAACATGTCATCATTATAACCATTTTAATATAATTTATGAATATGAAACTTTTATCATTAGATGATCATGATGATAATACATTATGGTAATGTGTGAGTGATGAATGATGAAATGGTAATCTGTTATAGCATTAAGGCTATGCTTCACATACCTGTCCATATCCTCAGGCAAATCCGTCAACATGTTGATACTCATATCCAACAATTGTAGGCTTGTCATACGAAGAGCACAGATGGGTATGCTGGCGAATTGGTTTTCTGCTATATCCAGATGTGTGACTTTCTTGAGATTGCTTAACTGAAACAAAGACTCTGATTTATTCTGTGTTTACATAGAAGAGCAGTAGCAAGAAAACAAATTCCTACAATAAAGGCCTTAAAAAACATTATCATGACAGAATGAGACCTTTTGCATTTTTGTTAAGTTTTCGCATGGTTGTGGTTCGCCATTGTTGCTTGTTGTACAGTATACACACTGAGTGTACAAACATTAAGAACACCTTCCTAATATCGAGTAGCCTACCTTTAGGACAGCCTCAATTCATAGGGGTACGGACTTTAAGGTGTCGAAAGCGTTTCACAGGGATGGTGGCCCATGTTGACTACAATGTTTCCCACAACCAAGTTGGCTGGATGTCCTTTGGGTGGACCATTCATGATACACACAGGAAATTGTTGAGTCTGTAAAACCCAGCAGTGTTGCAGTTTTTGACACAAACCAGTGCTCTTGGCACCTAGTACCATACCCCATTCAAAGGCACTTAAATCCTTTGTCTTGCCCATTCACCCTTTAAATGGCACACATACACAATCCATGTCTCAATTGTCTCAAGGCTTAAAAATCCTTCTTTAACCGGTCTCTTCCCCTTCATCTACACTGATTGAAGTGGATTTAACAAGTGACATCAATAAGGGATAATAGCGTTCAACTGCATTCACCCGGTCAGTCTATATCATGGAAAGGGTTTTCTTAATGTTTTTTACACTCAGTGGAAATACCTGGTTCTAATACAGTTCACTGACAAAATAATGGAAACACTTGAGTAAATGAGGGATACAAAGTATATTGAAAGCAGGTGCTTCCACATAGGTGTGGTTCCTGAGCAATAAACATCCCATCATACTCATATATAAAAATGATGGATAGGCCATTATTTTGGCTACCATGGCTATGCCCCCATAGGATGACAATGCCCCCATCTACAGGGCACGAGTGGTCACAATGGTTTGATAAGCATGAAAATGATGTAAACCATATCCCATTGCAGTCTCAGTCACCAGATCTCAACCCAATTAAAGACTTATGGGAGATTCTAGACAGCCGCCTGAGACAACATTTTCCACCACCATAAACAAAACACCAAATTATGGAAATTCTTGAGAAATAATGGTGTTGCATCCCTCCAATAGAGTCCCAGACACGTTTGGAAAGACCTTGGACACTATAAACATCCAGCTAGAGGTCAGAGATCAGCGGAACAACAATAATATAGCATGGCTGCTATTCAGAGGATTGTTGCTCTGTAACATAACTTGCAGCGACTGCCGCGCAGTTGTTTGGTGTATATAAATGTGCATATTCACAACAACCTGAGCCCGTTGCAGACTCACAATGATGGGGCTTTCCTTAAAAAATACAGGGTCCCACGAGAGGAGATAATCAGACTGCTTGACCTTGTGTCTCCCTCAATAAGCCGACCAACTTTGCCTGAGTGCTGCAACCTGGGCTTAGGGTAGATGTAACATAGTAAACAAAAATCCGGGACACTCTAATTAGTATGATATGTTACGTTTGTATGTATTACTTTGTGGATGTCCATCATCCATTTCGTATGATATGTTACAAATGACAATTAGCATGATATGGTTTGAATTACAATCCGTATATGTCAGAAATTGCAATTCGTACAATATGTTCAATATATGTTATTTTATGAATTCCAATTTGTTGTGGCTAATGTTAGCTAGGTGGCTAATGCTAACATTAGCTAGGTGGCTAACGTTAGGTAGGCTAGGGGTTAAGGATAAGGTTAGAAGTTAGGTTAAAGGGTTAGGGTTCATTTTGGATTTTAATTTACTGTTACATCTAGTCTGAGACCAGAGTGGTATCATACAAATCAGGTTTGAGGAGTTAGTGATGTAACTTTGGTCAACTCTGAGTTCAACTGATATGATTATGATTATGATTATGGCTTACCTTTTAGTCAGGTCAATTTCTATGGCAACAAATCATTCAGATATAACCTGCTCAGGGGCAGACTAACTCAGGGCTAACTCCATTTATCCTGAATGAAGTGTTTGAGCTGCGAGTTGAGGACCAATGAAATCAGAATGCCTCCCTCTTGCAAAGATTGTATCATCACCCCCTTTGTTTGAGGAAGACCATTTATTAAATATTGTATTATTCAACTGTTTTTGTGTGTAAATACATACAGTACCAGTCAAAAGTTTGGACACCTACACATTCAAGGGTTTTACTTTATTTAGACTATTTTCTACATTGTAGAATAATAGTGAAGGCATCAAAACTATAACATAACACATATGGAATCGTGTAGTAACCAAAAATGTTTTAACCTCTTTGGGCTGGGGTCAGTATTGAGTAGCTTGGATGAATAAGGTGCCCAGAGTAAACTACCTGCTACTCAGGCCCAGAAGCTGAGATATGCATTTTAGGATGTCTGTGAGTATAACAGAACTCATATGGCAGGTGAAAACCTGAGAAAAATCCAACCAGGAAGTGGTAGTTTTTCAAGTGAGTGCCTATCCAATATACAGTGTACATTGAGTCCGATTGCACTTTCTAAGGCTTCCACTAGATGTCAACAGTCTTTAGAACATTGTTTCAGGCTTTTTCTATGAAGGGGGAGGGAATAAAAGCTGTTTGAATCAGGGGTCTGGCACAAAGCCATTAGTTTAGTCACGCATGCAGCCGTGAGTACGAGCTGAGCTCCTATTCCTTTCTAAAGACAAAGGAATTATCCGGTTGAAACATTATAGAAGATTTATGATAAAAACATCCTAAAGATTGATTATATACATCGTTTGACATGTTTCTACGAACTGTAATAGAACTTTTTAGACTTTTCGTCTGGACCTAGTGCTCTCGCCTTGTGCATTTTGGATTACTGGACTAAACGCGCTTACAAAAAGGAGGTATTTGGACATAAATCATGGACTTTATCGAACAAAACAAACATTTATTGTGGAACTGGGATTCCTGGGAGTGCATTCCAATGAAGATCATCAAAGGTAAGTGAATATTTATAATGCTATTTCTGACTTTTACTGACTCCACAACATGGCGGGTATCTGTATGGCTTGTTTTTGTAGCTGAGCGCTGTACTTGCAGTAAAGCTTTTTTGAAATCTGACACAGTGGTTGCATTAAGGAGAAGTATATCTTTAATTATATGTGTAACACTTGTATCTTTCATCACCGTTTCTGATGAGTATTTCTGTAAATTGATGTGGCTCTCTGCAAAATCACTGGATGTTTTGGAAGCAAAACATTACTGAACATAACGCGCCAATGTAAACTGAGAATTTTTGATATAAATATGAACTTTATCGAACAAAACATATATGTATTGTGTAACATAAAGTCCTATGAGTGCCATCTGATGAAGATCATCAAAGGTTAGTGATAAATTTGATCTCTATTTCTGCTTCTTGTGACTCCTCTCTCTGGCTGGAAAATTTTAGTTTTTTAGTGACTAGGCGCTGACCTAACATAATCGCATGGAGTACTTTTGTCATAAAGCCTTTTTGAAATTGAACACTGTGGTGGGATTAGAAAGAAGTTTATCTTTAAAATGGTGTATAATACTTGTATGTTTGAGGAATTTTAATTATGAGATTTCTGTTGTTTGGCGCCCTGCACTTTCACTGGCTGTTGTCAAATTGATGACAGCTTTACACAACTTTGACAATCTCTCAACCGGCTTTATGCGGAAAGATTTTCAAACAGTCTTTAAGGAGTTCTCACATATGCTGAGGAGCACTTGTTGGCTGCCTTTCCTTCACTCTGAGGTACAACTCATCTCAAACCATCTCAATTGGGTTGAGGTCAATTGATTGTGGAGGCCAGGTCAACTGATGCACCACTCCATCACTCTCCTTCTTCATCAAATAGCCCTTACACAGCCTGGAGGTGTGTTTTGGGTCATTGTCCTGTTGATAAACAAATGATAGTCCCACTAAATGCAAACCAGATGGGATGGCGTATCGCTGCAGAATGCTGTGGTAGCCATGCTGGTTAAGTGTGCCTTGAATTCTAAATAAATCACAGACAGTGTCACCAGCAAAGCACACCCACAACCATCAGACCTCCTCCTCTATGCTTCACGGTGGGAACCACTCATGCGGAGATCATCCATTCACCTACTCTGTGTCTCACAAAGACACGGCGGTTGGAACCAAAAATCTCACATTTGGACTCATTAGACAGATTTCCACTGGTCTAATCTCCATTGCCCGTGTTTCTTGGCCCAAGCAAGTCTCTTCTTATTATTGGTGTCCTTTAGTAGTAGTTTCTTCGTAGAAATTTGACCTTGAATGCCTGATTCACGCAGTCTCCTCTGAACAGTTGATGTTGAGATGTGTCTGTTACTTGAACTCTGTGAAGCATTTATTTGGTCTACAATTTCTGAGGCTGGTAACTCTAATGAACTTATCCTCTGCAGTAGAGGTAACTCTGGGTCTTCCTTTTCTGTAGAGGTCCTCATCAGCCAGTTTCATCATCATAGTGCTTGATGGTTCTTGTGACTGCACTTGAAGAAACTTTCCATGTTCTTGAAATTGTCCGTATTGACTGATCTTCATGTAATGATGGACTGTCATTTGTCTTTGCTTATTTGAGCTGTTCTTGCCATATTGTTCTTGCCAATTTGAGCTGTTCTTACCAACTACCTACCTCCTCACCTTATTTGATTTTGTTTTTCTGCTATTTTGCACACCAGTATTTCTACTTGCACATCCTAATCTGCACATCTTTCACGCCAGTGTTAATTGCTAAATTGTATTTACTTCGCCACTATGGCCTATTTATTGCCTTACCTCCTTACTTAATTTGCACACACTGTATACAGATTTTTCTATTGTGTTATTGACTGTACGTTTGTTTATCACATGTGTAACTCTGTGTTGTTGTTTTTGTCACACGGCTTTGCTTTATCTTGTCCAGGTCGCAGTTGTAAATGAGAACTTGTTCTCAACTGGCCTACCTGGTTAAATAAAGGTGAAATAAAAAATATGGACTTGGTCTTTTACCAAATAGGGCTATCTTCTATATACCACCCTTACCTTGTCACAACACAACTGATTGGCTCAAAAGCAATAAGAAGGAAAGAAATTCCACAAATGAACAAGGCACACCTGTTAATTGAAATGCATTCCAGCTGACTACCACATGAAGCTGGTTGAGAGAATGCCAAGAGTGTGCAAAGCTGTCATCAAGGCAAAGGGTGGCAAAGAATCTCAAATATAAAATGTATTTTATTTGTTTAACACTTTTTTGGTTACGACATGATTCCATATCTTATTTAATAGTTTTGATGTCTTCACAATTATTCTACAATGTAGAAAATAGTCTAAATAAAGAAAAACCCTTAAATTAGTTTTTTTGTATGACTTAATCAAATTCAAACTTTTGTATGACTTAATCAAATTATTTTATCGATAGGATAGAAGCTGACTCTGGGTCAGTGCCTGGTATGGCAATAGCACCGCCCTCAATCGCATGGAGCTACAGAGGTTGGTGCGGATAGCCCAGTACATCACTGTGTCCGAGCTCCATGACATCCAGGTCATCTATATCAGGCAGTGTAGTAGGAAGGCCAGGAAAATTTGTAAAGACTCCAACCACCCAAGCCATAGGACTATTCTCTCTCCTGCACGGCAAGCGGTACCGCTGCATCAAGTCTTGCACAAGCTGCTACTACTCTGTGTATCTTATGTCCTGTTGCCTAGTCACCTTACCCCTATACATATCTACCTCCATCACTCCAGTATCCCTGCACATTGTAAATGTGGTATTGGAACTGACCCTGTATGCAGTATGCTTACTTACTTATTCTGTTCTTCATATTTATTTTTATTTCTTGTGTTTTTTTCTTCTAGTTGTACATTGTTATTGATTATTGCATTGTTGGTTTTCGAGTTTGCAAGAAAGGCATTTCACTGTACTGCATGTGACTGTCACGACTCCTACCGAAGGTGGCTCCCCCTCCTGTTCGGGTGGCGCTCGGCGGTCGTCGTCACCGGCCTACTAGCTGCCACTGATCCATTTTCCCCCTTTTCTGTTTATTAGTTGCACCTGTGTTTAGTTTAGGATAATTGGTTGGGCCTTATTTACCAGCCGGCCCGGTTTTCAGTGTACATGTTGTACACGGCTGTAGGTCACGGTTGTCCGTGTATTTTGTATTTTCCTGGACTGTTTAAGTTCCCCGTGTTTGGGGCATTTGTTTGGGTTGGCGTCGTTTCACCGTTGTGGTGCAAATAAAGTAGCGCTACCCTGAACTCTCTGCTTCCTGACTTCTTCCTCCACTACACCCTGGGCGTTACAGTGACATTAAAACTTCAAACTTCAAACTTGAAAATAGGTGCTCGTGTATTGATAAGCACACAAAAGACGGCATTAATGATAAGGAATAAAATAAAGATGGCACTTCTAAAAGCCTATTTCACACCATAGCCTGCTTGATTTGATTGATCTCTAGAGAAACTGCGCAATGTGTACATTGAGCTCACAGAAAAAAATAATACCAAAATTCAATTAGCTCAGCACTAGAGCATAAGCACTGTAGAAAAAAAGACGACAGATTCAAATCTTGAAATCAATGGATTGTTTGTTATTTATTTTTGTAATTTATTTTCATTCTTAAAAACGAATCTGTGAAATGTATTGACATAGCTTACATGTGGGCTATTAGTTGCGTTTGCGATTTCAGCACCAGGGAACTGGACAGGATCACGTGAAAAAACCGAACATGGCCCCAATGATGCTCTTAGCTGTCACACTTACAGATTCACTCTGCGTGCTTGTTTGGGAAACACTTAAAAGTAAATAACTTGGGAAGCACTGCATCTGGTACCATAATCGTAATGCTTAATTTGTGTCACAACTGGGAAACGAGGCCCAGATCTGTCTACAATTGTAAGATATTCAGATCCAATGTGTGACTGACTAACTCCGGAGGTGGGCAAGAAGATCTGATCACAATCAGATCACAATGTGTATTTTGATTGTCTACCCCTATCAAAATATATTGGGCACAATCAGAATCTGGATGAAATCAAGAAAATGTATGCATGTTAGAACAAGGTATAAATGGAGCTTTTGAAGATATCATACCACACAAGCCATTTCACACAAATACCCCTTACCTCAAAAGGCAACTGTTCAAGATAATTTCCAGTTAGCTCCAATCTCTCCAGATTCTCACATTCACCAAGTTCTGGAGGAATACTGGACAGCCTATTGTAATTAACTTTCAGCACCCTCAGCTTTGTTAATTGACCTTACAAAAAAACATTGGAAAGACATGTAATGGAATGAAGAAACAGATATGTTCTAAATCGCATTTAAATTCAATTCAAATGAAGGATGTTTAATGAGCTAATGTAACAAATAAAGACAAAGTCATAGGAGAGACTTCAACTTTCATATTTTCAAATAGGAGGACATGCATGATACATAATAATTACCTATTTCAACAGGCAGCTTGTCAATTCCGTTTTGGGGTATATCCAATACGCAGAGGTCCGGAAACTGCACAATCCACTCTGGTAGTTTGCAGATTTTAGTTCTTCTTATGTGCCATTCTCGAAGGTATGTCATATCAAGAAGATTATCAGGAAGTTCCTGCATTGAAAGTAATACAACATGAAAACAACAATAATGTGGATACATACAATGGTAGTGATTTTATCTGAAAACAATCATGATGAAAAAGAATGAGATGTTATGAGCCAATTTACCATCCATTTATCACCATCCAGCTCAAAAATGAATTTGATGCCCTCAATTATGGAATTTGCATCTGTAGGATAAAAAAGTCAGTTAAAGAGTGGAGCATGGCATTGATTGAGTGTGAGAAGAGAGAGAGCACAGTAACTATGGCACAAATACTTATTCAGATAAATATACAGTGCATTCGGAAACTATTCCGACCCCTTCCCTTTTTTCACATTTTGTTACATTACAGCCTTACTCTAAAATTGATTAAATTATAACATGTACTCTACACACAATACCCCATATTGACGAAGCAAAAACTGTTTTTTTGCACATTATAACAAATAAAAAACAGAAATACATACAGTAAGTATTCTGACCCTTTGCTAATGAGACTCGAAATTGAGCTCAGGTGCATCTTGTTTCCATTGATCATCCTTTAGCTGTTTCTACAACTTGATTGGAGTCCACCTGTGGTAAATTCAATTGATTGGTCATAATTTGGAAAGGCACACACCTGTCTATATAAGGTGCCACAGTTGACAGTGCATGTCAGAGAAAAACCAAGCCATGAGGTCAAATTAATTATCCGTAGAGCTCAGAGACAGGATTGTGTCGAGGCACAGATCTGTGAAAGGATACCAAAAAATGTCTGCAGGATTGAAGGTCCTTTCTTAAATGGAAGAAGTTTGGAACCACATAGAATCTTCCTACAGCTGGCCGTCGGCCAAACTGAGCAATCGGGGGAGAAGGGCCTTGGTCAGAGAGTTGACCAAGAACCCGATGGTCACTCTGAGAGCTCCAGAGTTCCTCTATGGAGATGGGATAACCTTCCAGAAGGACAACCATCTCTGCAGGACTGCACCGATCAGGCCTTTATGGTAGAGTGGCCAGACTGAGGCGAAGGTTCACCTTCCAATAGGACAACGACCCTAAGAGCACAGCCAAGACAATGCAGGAGTCTCTGAATCGAACACCTCTGGAGCGACCTGAAAATAGCTGTGCAGCGACGCTCCCCATCCAACCTGACAGAGCTTGAGAGGATCTGCAGAGAAGAATTGGAAAAACTCCCCAAATACAGGTGTGCCAAGCTTGTAGCGTCATTCCCAAAAAGACTCAAGGCTGTAATCACTGCCGAAGGTGCTTCAACAAAGTACTGAGTAAAGGGTCTGAATACTTATGTAAATGCATATTTGTTTTATTTTTATACATTTACAACATTTTCACGGGACATGTTGGATTGCTGTCCTAATGATTTAATTGTTTTGCTGAGCTTGCCTGTGTTTGGTATATCCTGGTGGGGCTGAATTTCATTCAGAGCTGTTCTCGTCAGGTAGTGTTGGAGCACTTCCACCTCGTTGGACTTCAATGTCTTGCATGCTATGCGATACTGCCATTGTTGATTGATCCTTGGGAAAAACATTTAAACGTTTTTCTGGAAATGTTGACATTGGCGTAGTAGCATATTTACAAAAGGCATGGTTCGACCAGATCATCACAGCACCATCAGTTGTTGAAAATACATTGTCTGGATGAGAGCAACGAGAAAGACACTGCTGTTGGATGTCATTATTATCACATAGCTGAGGTGAATCTAGTTTACCGGGGTACCAGTCTTTTTTTGTGCCATCGTGCTACTCGTCTTGTCACAACAAATATTTTGCCGCTCCAAACAAGGAGTTGAATGATGGCACAAACAGACTGGTAATCTAGGTGACTTAAAAGGAAAACTCCACCCAAAAACTATATTTTGGTATTTGTTTCATTAGAACATTGTTGGTATAGTTCCAAAATGTTTTGCATGCCAGAAATCAAGATATAGATATATAAGATATATAAGAAATCAAGATATATAACTTTCAAAATACAGCAACACAGCTGGTATGATACATTTTGCATCAAATAATGCTGCGTTCAAATCAAATAAAATTTGATTTGATTTGAACGCAGCATTATTTGATGCAAAATTTATCATACCAGCTGTGTTAGCAGATGTAAAAAGGGCTGAAAATAAATGTGATTGTTGTTTTTGCAAGTGTAGCGAAATGCTTGTGCTTCTAGTTCTGACAGTGCAACAATATCTAACATGTAATCTAATAATTCCATAACAACTAACTAATACACACACACATCTAAGTAAAGGAATGGAATAAGAATATAAACATGCAGTTGAAGTCTGAAATTTACACACACCTTAGCCAAATACATTTAAACTCAGTTTTCCACAATTCTTGACATTTAATCAGAGTAAAAATTCCCTGTCTTGCGTCAGTTAGGATCACCACTTTATTTTAAGAATGTGAAATGTCAGAATAATAGTAGAGAGAATGATTTCTTTCATCACATTCTCAGTGGGTCAGAAGTTTACATACACTCAATTAGTATTTGGTAGCATTGCCTTTAAATTGTTTAACTTGGGTCAAATGTTTCAGGTAGCCTTCTACAAGCTTCCCACAATAAATTGGGTGAATTTTGGCCCATTCCTCCTGACAGAGCTGGTGTAACTGAGCCAGGTTTGTAGGCCTCCTTGCTCGCACACGCTTTTTCAGTTCTGCCCAAAGAATTTCTATAGCATTGAGGTCAGGGCTTTGTGATGGCCACTCCAATACCTTGACTTTGTTGTCCTTAAGCCATTTTGCCACAAATTTTGAAGTCTGCTTGGGGTCACTGTCCATTTGGGAGACCCATTTGCAACAAAGCTTTAACTTCCTGCTTGATGTTTTGAGATGTTGCTTCAATATATCAACATAATTTGTTTGCCTCATGATGCCATCTATTTTGTGAAGTGCACCAGTCCCTCCTGCAGCAATAGACCCTCACAACATGATGCTGCCAGCCCCATGCTTCACGGTTGGGATGGTGTTCTTCGGCTTGCAAGCCTCCCCCTTTTTCCTCCAAACATAAAGATGGTCATTATGGCCAAATAGTTACATTTGTGTTTCATCAGACCAGAGGAGTTGTAAACCGTAGTCTGGCTTTTTTATGGCGGTTTTGGAGC
Source organism: Oncorhynchus kisutch (assembly GCF_002021735.2). Taxonomy (NCBI): domain Eukaryota; kingdom Metazoa; phylum Chordata; class Actinopteri; order Salmoniformes; family Salmonidae; genus Oncorhynchus; species Oncorhynchus kisutch. Next base: position 49,703,204 of record NC_034176.2, read on the forward strand.
TGTGGCTTCTTCCTTGCTGAGCGGCCTTTCAGGTTATGTCGATATAGGACTCGTGTTACTGTGGATATAGATACTTTTGTACCTGTTTCCTCCAGCATCTTCACAAGGTCCTTTGCTGTTGTTCTGGGATTGATTTGCACTTTTCGCACCAAAGTACGTTCATCTCCAGGAGATAGACCGTGCCTCTTTCCTGAGCGGTATGACAGCTGCGTGGTCCTATGGAGTTTATACTTGCATACTATTGCTTGTACAGATGAACGTGGTACCTTCAGGCATTTGGAAATTAGCTCCCAATGATGAACCAGACTTGTGGAGGTCTACAATTTATTTCTGAGGTCTTGGCTGATTTTATTTTTATTTTCCCATGATGTCAAGATAAGAGGCACTGAGTTTGAAGCCATGACATAATTTTCTTGAATTTTCCAAGCTGTTTAAAGGCACAGTCAACTTAGTGTATGTAAACTTCTGACCCACTGGAATTGTGATACAGTGAATTATAAGTGAAATAATCTGTCTGTAAACAATTGTTGGAAAAATGATTTGTGTCATGCGCAAAGGAGATGTCCTAACCGACTTGCCAAAACTATAGTTTGTTAACATGAAATTTGTGGAGTGGTTGAAAAACAAGTTTTAATTAATGACTCCAACCTATGTGTATGTAAACTTTCGACTTCAACTGTATAAATATATGGATGAGCAATGACGAAGCGGCATAGGCAAGATGCAATAGATCGTATAGAATAGAATACAGTACATACATATGAGATGAGTGATGAAAGATATGTAGACATTATTCAAGTGGCATTATTAAAGTGGACAATGATTTCAAGTCTGTATGTAGGCAGCAGCCTCTCTGTGTTAGTTTTGGCTGTTTAACAGTCTGATGGCCTTGAAATAAAAGCTGTTTTTCAGTTTCTCGGTCCCAGCTTTGATGCACCTGTACTGACCTCGCCTTTTGGATGGTAGTAGGGTGAACAGGTAGTGGCTCAGGTGGTTGTTGTCCTTGATGACCTTTTTGGCCTTCCTGTGACATTGGGTGCTGTAGGTGTCCTGGAGGTCAGGTAATTTTCCCCCGGTGATGTGTTGTGCAGACCGCACCACCCTCTGGAGAGCCTTGCCGTTGTGGCAGTGCAGTTGTCATACCAGGTGGTGATACAGCCCGACAGGATGCTCTCAATTGTGCATCTGTGAAAGTTCGTGAGGGTTTTAAGTGACAAGCCTAATTTCTTCAACATCCTGAGTTTGAAGAGGCAATGTTGCGCCTTCAACACCACACTGTCATGATAACAACACCCACCCGTAGCACACGTTCCAGCAGGTATATCTTACTGATCATCCCCAAAGCCAACACCTCATTTGGCTGCCTTTCCTTCCAGTTCTCTGCTGCCAGTGACTGGAACAAAATGCAAAAATCTCTGAAGTTGGAGACTTTTATTTCCCTCACCAACTTTAAACATCAACTATCTGAGCAGCTTACCGATCGCTGCAGCTGTACATAGTCCATCTGTAAATAGCCCACCCAATCTACCTACCTATCCCCATACTTTATTTATTTTATTTACTTTTCTGTTCTTTTGCACACCAGTATCTCTATTTGCACATCATGAGAACTTGTTCTCAACTAGCCTACCTGGTTAAATACAGGTGAAATAAATAAAAAATGTCTGTGTGGGTGGACCACTTCAGCTTGTCCATAATGTGTACGCCGAGGAACTTAAAACTTTCCACCTTCTCCACTGCTGTCCCATTGATGTGGATAGGGGGGTGCTCCCTCTGCTCTTTCCTGAAGTCTTTATTTTTTCTTGACGTTGAGTGAGAGGTTGTTTTCCTGACACCACACTCCGAGTGCCCTCACCTCCTCCCTGTAGAGTGTCTCGTCATTGTAGCTAATCAAGCCCACTAATGTTGTGTCATCTGCAAACTTGATGATTGAGTTGGAGACGTGCATGGCCACGCAGTCATGGGTGAACAGGGAGTACAGGAGGGGGCTGAGCACGTACCCTTGTGGGGCCCCAGTGTTGAGGATCAGTGAAGTGGTTTCCTACCTTCACCACCTGGGGGCGACCCGTCAGGAAGTCCAAGACCCGATTGCACAGGGCGGGGTTGAGACCCAGGGTCTCAAGCTTAATGATGAGCTTGGAGGGTACTATGGTGTTTAATGCTGAGCTACAGTCAATGAACAGCATTCTTACATAGGTATTCCTCTTGTCCAGATGAGATAGGGCAGTGTGCATTGTGATGGCGATAGCATTGTCTGGACATATTGGGGCGGTAAGCAATTTGAAGTGGGTCTAGGGTGACAGATAAGGTGGAGGTGATATGATTGATCCTTGAGTAGTCTCTCAAAGCACTTCATGATGACAGAAGTGAGTGCTACGGGCGATAGTCATTTAGTTTAGTTACCTTTTCCTACTTGGGTACAGGAACAATGGTGGTCATCTTGACACATGTGGGGACAGCAGACTGGCATAGGGTGAGATTGAATATGTTTGTAAACACACCAGCCAGCTGGTCTGCGCATGCTCTGAGGACGCGGCTTGGGATGCCGCCTGGGCCGGAAGCCTTGTGAGGGTTTAAATGTCGTTTAAATGTCTTACTCACGTCGACCACAGAGAAGGAGAGCCCACAGTCCTTGGTAGTGGGCCGTGTCGGTGGCACTGTATTATCCTCAAAGTGGGCAAAGAAGGTGTTTAGTTTGTCTGGAAGCAAGACGTCAGTGTCTGTGATGTGGCTGGTTTTCCTTTTGTAGTCTGTGATTGTCTGTAGACCCTGCCACATATGTGTCGTGTCTGAGCCATTGAAATGCAACTCCACTTTGTCTCTATACTGACATTTTGCTTGTTTGTTTGCCTTGTGGAGGGAATAACTACACTGTTTGTTTTCGGCCACATTGCCAGGCACCATTCCATGGTGCTTTCAGTTTTGTGCGAATGCCGCCATTCTATCCATGTTTTCTGGTTAGGGTAGGTTTTAATAGTCACAGTAGCTACAGCATTTCCAATACACTTACTTATAAACTCACTCTCCGAATCAGCGTATAAGTCGATATTAATGTCTGAGACTACCCGGAACATGCCTAATCCGCGTGATCAAAACAGTCTTGAATTGTGGATTCCGATTGGTCAGACTAGCGTTGAATAGCCCTTAGCACGGGTACATCCTGTTTGAGTTTCTGCCTATATGAAGGGTGGAGCAAAATGGAGTCGTGGTCAGATGTTTCGAAAGGAGGGCGGGGGAGGGCCTTGTATGCATTGCAGAAGTTAGAGTAGCAGTGATCCAGTGTTTTATCAGTGTCAGTACTACAGTCAATATGCTGATTGAATTTAGGTAGCTTTGTTCTCAAATTTGCTTTGTGAAAATCCCCAGCCTCAGGAATGTGGTTTCCAATTTGCATAAAGTTCCGTGAAGTTCCTTGAGGGCCGTCGTGGTATCGGCTTGAGGAGATTTCCCTTGGGCAATAATATGGTCGGCATTTTATTGTGCATTTTATTGTAGGTCAGGTGTAGGTCAGGTGAACAAAAGGACTGTATATGTTGTTACAATTACACTATGAGACGTTAATCATGAAACATACACCCCCACCCTTCTTCATCCCGGAGAGATGTTTATTCCTGTTGGCACTACTCACAAAGAATCCATTTGGCTGTACCGACTCCAACAGCATATCCGAGAGAGTCATCTTTCCGTGAAACAGACTATGTTATTATCCCTGATGTCTCCCTGGAAAACAACCCTTGCCCTAATTTCGTCTACCTTGTTATCTAGAGACTGGACACTAGCGAGTAATATACTCGGGTGGGTGGTGTGCGCGCCTCCGAAGTCTGACCAGAAGACCGCTCCGTCTGCCTCTTCTCCGGCGGCGTTGTTTTGGGTCAGCCTCTGGAATCAGTTCAAATGCCCTGGGTGGTTTGGACAAAGGATCCGCTTCGGGAAAGTCGCATTCCTGGTCGTGGTACTGGTAAGTTGACGTCGCTCTGATATCCATAGTTCTTCCCGGCTGTATGTAATAACACTTAAGATTTTCTGGGCTAACAATGTAAGAAATAATACATAAAAAATACAAAATACTGCTAAGTTTCCTCAGGACTAGAAGTGAGGCAGCCCTCTCTGTCGGCGCCATATTTTCTCCACAATGCATCATACCAGCGGTACTTCTCTACTTTGAAAGTTATGTATCTTAAAAACTTGATTGCTGTCATGCAAAAAATGGAACTATATTAACAATGGACTAATGAAACAAATACCTTAAATATAGTTTTGTGGTTTAATTTTCCTTTAAGTTAAAAATAATATGAGAATATATCTAGAATATGGTTGTCAAACCTCTGAGCTTTGATTAATAAACATACTTTGCCAGAGCGCTTTTCTGTACTCGCTCGTGTTCCTTCTTCTGCTTGTTTTTGTATTTTTTCTCTCTGCCTTCCCAAATGTTCCTGAGCAGTGAGATGTCATAAACTGGTATATCAACCGTCCTGTCCACCCTCATGTTGATTTTCCCCTGTGGAAAAATGCATACATTTAGGGTAAGTAAAAAAACATGACATTATAGCCACAAACAAAAAGGTATTTCACCTCAAGCCTCTATCCTTTTGAGAAAATCTGTTATAAAATTATATTTAAAAAAGGATTGGGTTTAGCTAAAAGTTAAGCAGCATCAAGGGGGTAAAATGTAATATCTTGTTAGAAATCAGATGACAATCTACCATAAAACAAGGGCAATCCAAAAACTGTGTCTAGCCGTTTGACCCACCATCTTACCTCTGGAACTGTTCAGTTGAATTTCACAGTTGATTGTTGATTCCATGTTATGTGTTTTAAACGTGTCTGCCAATATGAATGACACTGTACAAGTTCAGATGTAGAGTTATAGATCTTTGATTCTATATTGAAATTGGTATCAATTGACACTCCTTTTTTGGGCTCCCGAGTGGAGCAGCAGTCTAAGGCACTGCATCTCAGTGCTAGAGGCATCACTACAGAACCTAGTTCGATTCCAGGCTGTATCACAACCGGCCTTGATTGGGAGTCCGATAGGGCGGCACACAATTGGCCCAGCGTCGTCTGGGTTAGGTTTGGCCATTAGGGTAGGCCGCCATTGTAAAAAAGATTTTGTTCTTAACTGACTTGCCTAGTTAAATAAAAATGTATTAATTAATACCATAGTGCAGGAAGTGCCTTTGAAAACAAATATTGGTTTTGTGCCCTTTGTCTTTTATGTGTACATTAGATTTTAGTCAATTAGCAGAAACTTTTATCCATAGCGACTTGACTTGCATTTTCTAGAGCTTTGGGAGAAAATCATACACAAATAATTTACTCTACAGTTGTTAAGACAAGTATTAGCATCAGAAGCACAGGCTTCCCCAAGCGAGATTGGACAAGAACAAACATGCTTTACCATGCTTACTTTTCAGTGCGCTGAATAGTAATCAATTTGATATTGATTAAAAAAAGGATCATGCTATATACATATATACATACATACATACAATTATTTTTTACTATTTTCCACATTGTAGAATAATAGTGAAGACATCAAAACTATAAAATAACACATATGGAATCATATAGTAACCAGAAAAGTGTTAAACAAATCCAAATATATTTGAGATTCTTCCAAGTAGCCATCCTTTGCCTTGATGACAGCTTTGCACACTCTTGGCTTTCTCTCAACCAGCTTCAAGAGGTATTTAACTGGAATGCATTTCAATTATCGGGATTGCCTTCTTAAAAGTTCATTTGTGGAATTTCTTTCCTTCTTAATGCATCTAAGCCAATCAGTTGTGCTGTGACAAGGTAGGGGTGGTATACAGAAGATAGCCATATTTGGTAAAAGACCAAGTCCATATTTTGGCAAGAACAGCTCAAATAAGCAAAGACAAATGACAGTCCATCATTACTTTGAGACATGAAGGTCAGTCAATGTGGAAAATGTAAAATGCAGTCACAAAAACCATCAAGCGCTATGATGAAACTGGATCTTATGAGAACCACCACAGGAAAGGAAGACCAATAGTTACCTATGCTGCAGAGGATAAGTTCATTAGAGTTACCAGCCTCAGAAATTGCAGCCCAAATAAATGCTTCACAGAGTTCAAGTAACAGACACATCTCAACATCAACTGTTCAGAGGAGAGTGCGTGAATCAGGCCTTCATGGTTGAATTGTTGCAAAGAAGGCACTACTAAAGGACACCAATAATAAAAATAAGAGACTTGCTAGGGCCAAGAAACATGAGCAATGGAGATTAGACCGGTGGAAATCTGTTCTTTTGTCTGATGAGTCTAAATATGCGATTTTTGGTTCCAACCGCCGTGTCTTCGTAAGACACAGAGTAGGTGAATGGATGATCTCTGCATGTGTGGGTCCCACTGTGAAGCATGAAGGAGGAGGTGTGAGGGTGTGGGGGTGCTTTGCTGGTGACACTGTCAGTGCTTTATTTAGAATTCAAGGCACACTTAACCAGCATGGCTACCACAGCAATCTGCAGCGATATGCCATCCCATCTGAATAGCACTTAGTGGGACTATCATTTGTTTTTCAACAGGACTATGACGAAGAAGGAGAGGGATTGAGTGGTGCATCAGATGACCTGGCCTCCACAATCACCTGTCCTCAACCCAATTGAAATGGTTTGGGATGAATTGGACCATAGAGTGAAGAAAAAGCAGCCAACAAGTGCTCAGCATATGTGGGAACTCCTTCAAAACTGTTGGAAAATCCTTCCAGGTGAAGCTGGTTGAGAGAATATCAAGAGTGTACAAAGCTGTCATCAAGGCAAAGGGTGGCTACTTTGAAGAATCTGAAATCTAAAATATATTTTGATTTGTTTATGTCACGCCCTGACCTTAGTTAATTAATCTTTGTTTTCTTTATTATTTGGTTAGGTCAGGGTGTGACAAGGGTGGTTTGTTTAGTTTTTGTATTGTCTAGGGGTTTTGTATGTCTAGGGTTTTTTAATTCTAGGTGTTTATATGTCTATGGTTGCCTTTGTTCTCAATCAGAGGCAGCTGTTTATCGTTGTCTCTGATTGGGAACCATATTTAGGTAGCCATATTCCTTGGTTATTTTGTGGGTTGTTATTCTATGTTTAGCTGCCTGTTTGCACTCGTCATATTGCGTCACGGTTCGTTTTGTTGTTTTGTATAGTTTTGTTCAGTGTTCGTTCTTTTCATTAAAATACTTATGTACGCTTATCACGCTTCGCCTTGGTCTCTTCATTATGACGACCATGACAGAACAACCCACCATAAAAGGACCAAGCAGCATGAAAAGGAGGAGCAGCGTTTGATGGAGCAGACAGCAATGACATGGGACGAAATACTGGACGTGGGAGGAAATACTGTCAGGAGAGGATCACCTACCATGGAGGCAGGTGGAGATCGCACTGGAGGAACGGTGACGATATGAGGGTACACGGCTAGCACGGAAGCCCAAGAGGCAGCCCCAATAAAAAAAATTGGGGTGGCACACGAGGAGATTGCATTAGTCAGGTCGAAGACCTGAGCCTACTCCTCATGCTTACTGTGGGGAGCGTGTTACTGGTCAGGCACCGTGTTATGCGGTAGAACACACGGTGTGTCCAGTGCGCTATTCTAGCCCGGTGCGCTCTATTCCAGCTCCTCCCATTTTGGCCAGGCTAGAATGGGCATCCAGCCAGGAATGAGGGTGCTGGCTCAGCGCTCCTGGTCTCCAGTATACCTCTTTGGACCAGGATATCCTGCGCCGGCTCTGCGTACTGTGTATCTGGTGAGTCTGCACAGCCCAGTGCACCCACTGCATTTGCAGGGCGAAAAATAAACATCCAGCCAGGATGGGTTGTGTCAGCTCTACACTCCAGACCTCCAGTGCGCCTCCATGGTCCAGTACGTCCTGTGCCTGCTCCCTGCATTCACCCTGAGGTGCGTGTCCCCAGCCTGGTACCACCAGTTCCGGCACCACGCACGAGATCTACAGTGCGCCTCCAGGGTCCAGTACGCCCTGTTCCTGCTCCTCGCACCCGCCCTGAGGTGCGTGTCCCTAGCCCGGTACCACCAGTGCAGGCACCAGGCCTATAGTGCACCTCGGCAGTCCAGTACACCCTGTTCCTGCTCCTCTCACTCGCCCTGAGGTGCGTGTCCCCAGCCCGGTACCACCAGTGCCGGCACCACGCACCAGGCCTACAGTGCGCCTTGGCAGTCCAGAGCTTCCGGCGACAGTACCCAGTCCAGAGCGTCCTGCGACAGTACCCAGTCCGGAACCTCCATCGACGGGCCACAGTCCGGAACCTCCAGCGATGGTCCGGGGTCTCCAGCCACGGTCCCCGGTCCAGAACATCCGGCGATGATCCACGCAGCGAGGGTCCCCAGCCCGGGGCCTATGGCGAGGATCCGCAGTCCAGAGCCTCCGACGATGATCCACGGGTCAGTGATACAAAAGCGGACTCAGAGTAAAGAAGGGGGGCGGCTTCCAGAACCAAAGCCGCCACCAAGGTTAGATGCCCACCCAGACCCTCCCATATAGGGGGGGGGGGGTACTGTCACGCCCTGACCTTAGTTATCTTTGTTTTCTTTATTATTTGGTTAGGTCAGGGTGTGACCGGGGTGGTTTGTTTAGTTGTTGTATTGTCTAGGGGGTTTTGTATGTCTAGGGGTTTATGTCTATGGTTGCCTGGATTGGTTCTGGCAGCTGTTTATCGTTGTCTCTGATTGGGAACCATATTTAGGTAGCCATATTCCTTGGTTATTTTGTGGGTTGTTATTCTATGTTTAGTTGCCTGTTTGCACTTGTCATATAGCTTCACGGTTCGTTTTGTTCAGTGTTCGTTCTTTTCATTAAAAGAGTTATGTACGCTTATCACGCTGCGCCTTGGTCTCCTCATTATGACGACCGTGACAGTTTAACACTTTATTGGTTACTACATGATTCCATTCCATGTAGAAAATAGTCACACAATTTTTTTATTTATTGAATGAGTAGGTGTGTCCAAACTTTTGACTGGAACTGTATACAGTATATATTATGTATGCTAAAGGTAACCATGCCCTATATGTGGAGCACATCAATCATCACCACAGCATTTTGATGAGAACAGTCACAGCAGTCAGCTTTGCTAAGCTCACCTCGCTCTCTAATGCCTCTGACCACACTGACACATTTGGTCTCTGATCACAGTCATATCACACTGAAACCTAAACATGTGACTTGACTTTAACCCTGTTGAACAGTCTGAACTGAATATTCATTCATGGGGAATTTCAGGATTGTACAACTTTATCTTAGATGGTTTTAAAGAAAAACAAACCATTGGTGATAGTTTCTCCTGGTCCATAGACTACAGGAGGGTGTGGTAGCAAGTCATGGTAGCAAGCACTTGAACCGGCTTGAATGCCTTCATAAATGTATGTCTTCATATATATTACTTTCAGCTCAAGAGTCGGGTCATTTATCAATCTAACTTGGAAACATATTGGTTTCTCTCTACTTTTAGATCCAAAACAGTTGTTTGCTGTAGTTTGTCTGTACCTTGAATTGCACAACACACATCTATTATTGTGTGAAAATAAACAGATTTCCCCCTAAGCTATAAATCCTGTATGAAAATAATGAAGACATCCATAGGTACGATTAGTGATAAGACAATGCGTACAACAAATACATTTTCTTACCTGTGTAAATTGACCGCTTCTGTGTAACTTCAACTGCTTGTTTAGTTGTTTACAAAGTTGGTAGGCTAAAATACAGATGACTAACAACTGTCTGCCTCTCTGTGACCAAGGTGCTATTTTTACACTTGAGATATGATTCCATGGGTCACATGGAGGCACTCTCATGAGTACCAACATTACAGCATGAGCCCTACCGTCTGTCACCTTATGGAATCTCTTATGGAAACTGTTGTACTAAACTGCTCTCAAGTTTCAGTGGTTAAGAAACTAAAAAGCACTCATATTGCAGTGGTTCCAAGTGATTAGAAGTGATACATTGCAAGTTATAAAATGGGTGTTTCGAGCCCTGAATGCTGACTGGCTGACAGCTGTGGTACAGTATATCAGACCGGGTATGACAAAACATGTATTTTTACTGATCTAATTACGTTGGTTACCAGTTTATAATAGAAATAAGGTACCTCGGGGTTTATGGTATATGGCCAATATACCAAGCCTAAGGGCTGTATCCAGGCACTCTGCGTTGTGGTGCGCATAAGAACAGCCCTTAGCCATAGTATATTGGCCATATACCACACCCCCTTGTGCCTTATTGCTTAACTATACATTCTACATCAGTAGAATGAAAACAGTTGGAATGTTAAACTTACATAGGCATGTGCGTGCGTGCAAATGTGTGTGTGTGCTTGCATGCAAGAATACTCAACCCTCAGGATGCATGCATGAATGGTATTTCACATTGGATGTTGTGACCTCTGTCCTACATTCTCTGACCTACAGTACCAGTCAAAAGTTTGGACACAGCTTCTCATTCAATGGTTTTTCTTTATTTTAAATATTTTCTACATTGTAGAATAATAGTGAAGACATCAAAACTATGAAATAACACATGGAATCATGGAGTAACCAAAAAAGTGTTAAACAAATCCAAATATATTTTATATTTGAGATTCTTCAAAGTAGCCACCCTTTGCCTTAATGACAGCTTAGCACACTCTTGGTATTCTCTCATAGATAATGAACAGCGAGTAGCAGCAGTGTACAACACAACTATTGGGGGACGGCAATGCAAATAGTACAGTGGCCACTTGATTAATTGTTCAGCAGTCTTATGGCTTGAGGGTAGAAGCTGTTAAGGAGCCTTTTGGTCCTAGACTTGGCGCTCCGGTACCGCTTGCTGTGCGATAGCAGAGAAAACAGTCTATGACTTTGGTGACAGGAGTCTCTGACAATTTTATGGGCTATCCTGACACCGCCTATTACTCCTGGATGGCAGGAAGCTCGGCACTAGTGATGTACTGGGCCGTACGCACTACCCTCTGTAGTGCCTTACGGTTAGATGCCAAGCAGTTGTCATACCAGGCGGTGATGCAACCGGTCAGGATGCTCTCAATGGTGCAGCTGTAGAACTTTTTGAGGATCTTGGGACTCATGCCAAATCTTTTCAGTCTCCTGAGGGGAAATAGGTTTTGTCGTGCCCTCTTCACGACAGTCTTGGTGTGTTTGGACCATGATAGTTCGTTCTCGACTCTCTACCCGCTCCACTACAGCCATGTTGATGTTAATGGGGGCCTGTTCATCCCTCCTTTTCCTGTAGTTCACAATCAGCTCCTTTGTCTTACTCACATTGAGGGATAGGTTGTTGTCCTTGCACCACACTGCCAGTTATCTTACCTCCTCCCTATAGGCTGTCTCATCATTGTCGGTGATGAGGCCTACCACTGTTGTGCCGTCAGCAAACGTAATGATTGTGCTGGAGTCTTGTTTGGCCATGTATTCATGGGTGAACAGGGAGTACAGGAGGGAACTAAGTACACACCCCTGAGGGGCCCCAGTGTTGAGGATCAGCATGGCAGACGTGTTGTTGCCTACCTTTACCACCTGTGGGCGGCCCGTCAGGAAGTCCAGGATCCAGTTGCAGAGGGAGGTGTTTAGTCCCAGGGTCCTTAGCTTAGTGATGAGCTTCGTGGGCACTATGGTGTTGAACGCTGAGCTGTAGTCAATGAATAGCATTCTCACATAGGTGTTCCTTATTTCCAGGTGAGAAAGGGCAGTGTGGAGTTCAAGAATGTTCCCTTTGTAGTCATAGCCCTGCCACATCTGACGAGCATCAGAGCCGGTGTAGTAGGATTCGATTTTAATCCTGTATTGAAGCTTTGCTTGTTTGATGTTTTGTCTGAGGGCATAGCGGGATTTCTTATAAGCGTCCGGATTAGTGTCCCGCTCCTTGAAAGCAGCAGCTCTATCCTTCAGCTCAATGCAGATGTTGCCTGTAATCCATGGCTTCTGGTTGGGATATGTACGTATAGTCACTGTGGGGATGACGTCATCGATGCACTTACTGAGGAGGTGGTATACTCCTCATTGCCATTGGATGAATCCCGGAACATATTCCAGTCTGTGCTAGCAAAACAGTCCTGTAGCGTAGCATCCGCTTCATCTGACCACTTCCGCATTGAGCGAGTCACTGGTACTTCCTGCTTTAGTTTTTGCTTGTAAGCAGGAATCAGGAGGATAGAATAATGGTCAGATTTGCCAAATATAGGGTGAGGGAGAGCTTTGTATGCTTCTCTGTGGGTGGAGTAAAGGTGGTCTAGAGTTTTTTTGCACATGTGACATCCTGGTAAAACTGATTTAAGTTTGCCTGCATTAAAGTCCCCGGCCACTAGGAGCGCCACTTCTGGATGAGCATTTTCTTGTTTGCTTATGACCTTATAGCGTTGGTTGAGTGAGGACTTAGTGCCAGCATCGGTCTGTGGTGGTAAATAGATGGCTACAAATAAAATAGATGCGAACTCTCTGTGTAGGTCGTGTGGTCTACAGCTTATCATAAGGTACTCTACCTCAGGCAATCAATACCTCGAGACTTCTTTAATATTAGACATCGTGCACCAGCTGTTATTAACAAATAGACACACACCCCCACCCCTCGTCTTACCAGACGTAGCTTCTTCTCTGTTCTGCCGGTGCAAGGAAAATCCCGTCAGCTCTTTATTATCCGTGTCATCATTCAGCCACAACTCGGTGAAACATAAGATATTACAATTTTTAATGTCCTGTTGGTAGGATAATTGTAATCGTAGGTCATCAATTTTATTTTCCAATGATTGCACGTTAGCCAGTAGAACGGATGGCAGTGGGAGCAAAACAGCACAGTTGGTTAGGAGCATGTAAAACGTCAGCCATCCTCTTCGGCGCCATCTTAAATGAAGCATGGAGGAGGAGGTGTGATGTTGTGGGGGTACTTTGTTTGTGACACTGTCAGTGATTTATTTAGAATTCAAGGCACAGCATTGCTATCACAGCATTCTGCAGCGATATTCCATCTCATCTGGTTTGCGTTTAGTGGGACTATAATTTGTTTTTCAGCAGGACAATGACCCAACACACCTCCAGCCTGTGTGAGGGCTATTTGACCAAGGAGAGTGATACTGTCACACCAGTCTTCGCTTAGGCTCCCCCTCTTGTCCAGCTCAGGCGTTTGGCGTCACCGGCTTTCTAGCTGCTGCCGAACCTACGGCTGGCAAACGCCCTTCACTCATCAACCCCGGACTTGTCCCGTCATCATTACACACACCTGGTTCCAATTAACACTCTATTAATGTATACAGTACCTTGCAAAAGTAGTCATCCCCCTTGGCGTTTTTCCTATTTTGTTGCATTACAAACTGTAATTTAAGTAGATTTTTATTTGGATTTCATGTAATAGACACACAAAATAGTCCAAATTGGTGAAGGGAAATGAAAGAAATAACTTGTTTCCAAAAATTCAAAAGAATTTAAAACAGAAAAGTGGTGCATGCATATGTATTCACCCACTTTGCTATGAAGCCTCAAAATTAGATCTGGTGCAACCTATTACCTTCAGAAGTCACGTAAGTAGTTAGATTGCACACAGGTGGACTTTATATAAGTGTCACATGATCTCAGTGTATATATACACACCTGTTCTGAAAGGCCCCAGAGTCTGCAAAACCACTAAGCAAGGGGCACCACCAAACAAGCGGCACCATGAAGACCATGTAGCTCTCCAAACAGGTCAGGGACAAAGTTGTGGAGAAGTACAGATCAGGGTTGAGTTATGTAAAAATATTTGAAACTTTGAACATCCCACGGAGCACCATTAAATCCATTATTAAAAATGGAAACAATATGGCACCACAACAAACCCGCCAAAAGATGGCCGTCCACCAAAACTCATGGACTAGGCAAGGAGGGCATTAATCAGAGAGGCAACAAAGAGACCAAAGATAACCCTGAAGGAGCTGCAAAACTCCACAGCGGAGATTGGAGTATCTGTCCATAGGACGATTTTAAGCCGTACACACCACAGAGCTGGGCTTTATGGCAGAGTGACCAGAAAAAAAGCCATTAATTAAATAACAAAATAAGCAAACACGATTGGTGTTCATCAAACGGCATGTGGGAGACTCTCCAAACATATGGAAGAAGGTACTCTGGTCAGATGAAACAAAAATTTTGCTTTTTGGCCATCAAGGAAAACACTATGTCTGGCACAAACCCAATACCTCTCATCACCCCGAGAATACCATCCCCACAGTGGAGTATGGTGGTGGCAGCATCATGCTGTGGAGATTTTTTTTATCGGCATGGACTGGGAAACTAGTCAGGTCAGTCAAAAGTTTGGACACACCTACTCATTCAAGGGTTTTTAATATTTTCCACATTGTAGAATAATAGAGAATACATCAAAACTATGAAATGTTACACAGAATTTAGCTAGTTAAAACGAAGTGTACATTGAGGGGTACTTACGTGTAATTATTGTGTACCTACATAGTACATTACCTACATATATAGGTAACCAATGAGCAATTACCATATACAGTACCTACTTACTAATCATTACCAAGTGAAAATACCAACAAACAAAAGATGAGCTTCTAGTTAACTCTATTGTAACATGTAAAACAACCTTACATTTCTTACAAAGTAATAAGGATTGTATTATTGGATTAATAATTTGATTAACTAGATTAAACAAAGATATGGGCTTACTCAATTGCAAAAAATAACTGTTTTAGTGGTGATTCAAATCTGCAGCCTATAGTATGTTGAGTAGCCTAGGTAATTCAGAGAAGACAGAAATGTATTCCCCCTTTTACAATCAACAATAGAAATAACAATGGAAACATCTATGTCTTCATCTGTTTGATTCTTGTAAACATTTTTCCTATCCTGGTGTCACACCCTGACCTTAGATATCTCTGTTTTTCTATATATTTTGGTTAGGTCAGGGTGTGACTAGGGTTGGTAATCTAGTTTTTGTATGTCTAGGGTTTTTGTATGTCTAGGGGTTTTTGTATGTCTATGTTGGCCTGATATGGTTCCCAATCAGAGACAGCTGTTTATCGTTGTCTCTGATTGGGGATCATATTTAGGTAGCCATGTTCCTCCTTTTTGTTGTGGGATCTTGTCTATGTATAGTTGCCTTAGTGCACATCAGTAGCGTCACGATTTGGTCGGTCTGTCGGCTGTTGTTTTGTTCAGTGAGTTTCGATTGATTAAAATTATGTGGAACTCTACTCACGCTGTGCCTTGGTCCGATCCTTATGACGAACGTGACACCTGGAGTCTGAGAACTTGTGGAAATCTGTGGTAAAATTAGAGAAAAATAATGCATTGTTAGCAAAGACAATTAGCCTACTAGCTAGCTATCATCAGACTCAGAGGCAGTATAGCTAGAAACCTTCCGCTGTAATGATCATTATCATGATTTCTATCATTTAGGGTCTAGTCCGTAGCTTTGCATAGATACCTAGTTGTGTTATTCAACTAGTATTATACTAATAATGGTTGCTTAATAAGCTAAGTAGTGTTTCCATTGAAAAGGACATAGCCTCAGTGGTGTAAAAAGTACCCAATTGTCATACTTGAGTAAAAGTAAAGATATCTTAATAGAAAATGACTCAAGTAAAAGTGAAAATCACCCAGTAAAAGTCCAAAAGTATTTGGTTTTAAATATACTTAAGTATCAAAAGTGAAAGTATAAATAATTTCAAAATCTTTATATTAAGCAAACAAGACTGCACAATTGTCTTTTTTTAAATGTATGGACACCCAAAGTACTTTTGGGTGTCAGGGAAAATGTATGGAGTAAAAAGCACATAATTCTCTTTAGGAATGTAGCGAAATAAAAGTAAAAGTTGTCAAAAAACAAATAGTAAAGATACCCAAGGAGTGTATACATAATTGTGTTGACACATGTAGCTAGCTACCTAAGGTTAACATGCTGAATGTGCTTCACGTAATTCTCTTGGGTACAGATACCCTGAGAACAAGGTTCAGGGAAGAACTTGACCGTAGAGCCCAGCTAGCTAGCTATTTGCCAGCTTTAGGTAGTTAGCTAGGTAACTAATGTTAGCTGTCAAGGTTATAAAACTAGCTAGCATGGAAAGTATATTCTGTGGAGATGTTAACTAAGTTAGCTAGCCCCCTGTCTAGCCTAGTTGGTAGGCCTACCAAAAATGGCAGCTAATGTAGCTAGCTAGTTTTTGGTATTCTGCTGGACAATTTAGCATAGATAATGTTAGCTGGGGAAAGCTATCGTTAGCTAGCTAGCCAACACTAGGCTGGTTAGCTGGCAAATGCTAACTAGCTACCTGTGCTAAATCATCCAGCACAATTACTGTATCCAAAAAGCTAAACAAATTTCATCGAAAAACCTACGTTCTCTCTCACTTCTTCTTCTATGGTATTTTGGCGCCAGTACACCTTGAAAGTCTCCAATATAAACTCCCAAATAAATTGCTGCCGCAGCCACAATAATGTCTAGTTTCTTTGACACTTAAGCCGTACAGTTTATAACTGTGGCATGAACACCACAAAATCCCCCTTAACACACGTGGTATCTTTTGACTGGCAGCAAACATTTACTTGGCCTAAGTCACTTGTTTTCTCAACTCTTTTAATCACCTCCGCATAGGAGATTAGATTGACCGCCCAAACTTTTGCCACCTGAATCTCCTTCACCCTTACAGGGTACTCCAGGAACTCGGGATCATGATCCCCACCACTATTGCAACATCGTTGTCCTTCTACACACTGTTCTTCAGTATACTCTGTCCATCTGCACACATTTGAAACATGGCCAAATCCTTCTTCTTCATTTTTTACACTGCAGTGATTTGGGGATGAAAGCTTTCACAGCTAAACGTACATAAACAAGCTTCACATGCATAGGTAGGTGCTCTTCATTAAAAAAAAGAACAGGACCATGAAATGTTCTTATTTAATTCCATTCAGTTAAGTTAAGATCTCCCTTCACTGAAACTTAAGGGGACTAGCCCAAACCATGAAAAACAGCCCCAGACCAGTATTCCTCCTCCACCAAACTTTACAATATGCACTATGCATTCGGGCAAGTAGCCCTCATCGGTCGTGTTCTCTGAGCTTGTGTGGCCTACCACTTCGTGGCTGAGCCGTTGTTGCCCCTAGACGTTTCCACTTCACAGTAATAGCATTTACAGTTGGCAGCTCTTGCAGGGCAGAAACTTGACGCGCTGACTTGTTGGAAAGGTGGCATCCTATGCCGGTGCCATGTTGAAAGTCACTGAGCTCTTGGCAGTAAGGCCATTTTACTGCCAATGTTTGTCTATGGATATTGTATGGCTGTGTGCTCGATTTTTATACACCTGTCAGCATCGGGTGTAGCTGAAATAGCCAAATCCTCTCATTTGAAGGGGAGCCCACATACTTTTGTGTACACAGTGTAGACTGACCAGGTTAATCCAGGTGAAAGCTATGATCTCTTATTGATGTCACTTAAATCCACTTCAAATTACTGTAGATGAAGGGGAGGAGACAAGGTAAAGAAAGATTTTTAATCCTTGAGACAATTGAGACATGGATTGTGTATGTGTAACATTCAGATGGTGATTATTATAAAAATAAAATTGGGGGGGGTTGTTGTTTTGGTTGTTTCCGCCTTATTGTAGGCAATATCAAGTTGGTGTATGAACGAATGGGTTATAGAGCAAACAAAGCAATTATCATAACATAGTTTGTAATATAGCTTTTTTTTTACTGGCTTGGCTTCCCCAGTAATTTTACCCATGTACCGCTACTGCAACCCTGGCATCCACTTCCGCCATCTTCCCTTTTCCTGCTCAAACACTTGGTTCTTTCGCAGCAATCTCTTATGTCTGGATTTTGCACACAACCTTTGTCTCAATCCCGGTTCTTTGCGTACTTTCATGTCAGTGTCAACACAAATTGTGGGCATGTTTGAGGTCTTCCTTTTTTAGAGTGCGTTGCACAGATGGGCAGATCTTGACATGATGCCTTAATTTCTGTGACATATAAATGCACCAATGCATCTCATCCAAAAATGAGAATGGGCTTCAAGCGTGAAACATGATTAAAAAAGAGGTTGTCCTATGACCATTTAAAGTGCATTTATAAACCATTAATCAACCAAGCCTAATAGGCTCACAATTTGGCAAGCACTGAATGACTATCTCTCAATTTGAACCATAACTGTTTATTATGTCAAAAAAATATATTTATAGTTATAGTCCAAGGGCTACCCACCAAAAAAGAAAAGGCATTCAGAAAAGGCATTCTGTGACCCAAGAAACAAAAACAACATCATTATGTGGATAATTTTATTAATATGAACACTGTGGTTGAAAACTTGTGAAAGTTGCACATTAATTAAATATTATAAATCAAAGGTACAATTTCAAAAGTATATTTGGGGTAATTTCCCCTAGCAACATTATGAGGTTGCCATGTCACACCTTGGTTTCAATTGTACACACTTTCCGTCCCACTGGGCAAATATTTGTTGAATCAATGTTTCCACATAATTGCAACAAAATTCAATGTGATGATGCTGGAAACGTGGAAACTGATTTGATTTCTAAAAAGTCAACAACATAAGGGAATTTAGTATTTTTTTTACCTAAATCCAATGACATCGTGACCTTTTTTGTTGATGTCGTGTTATATTCACGTTAGTTTACAAATGTAAATAAAAACTAGACGTTGAACTGACGTCTGTGCCCAGTGGGGTTGTCCATACTTGCAGAAAGCAACGCATGTACCGGCCTGGAGGAATCCCAAAATAATATGAGATAAGAAGCTGTTGAAAGGTTCATTTTAGGGACTCCCATGGTAGCGATAACAAGTTGAAAGGCCACTGTGGAGTGGATTTACAGTGGTTTAAATAGACACCTAAAATCAGATTTTTTATTTGTCAATAACAATCCCTTAGCTTTTCTCAAACTAAGTTAAGAGATATACCATGGGCCTACATACACATTGTGGTGTTATTTGAACTTATGGTTCATGAGAATACATTTTTCAAAGGTTTTCCAAAATTTCCAAGATGGAGGAAAATATATCCTGACAGACCTACAAACAAGGCCCTAGGTCAAACGGGGCAGCGGATATGAGGGGTTATGTGAGACTGCTTATAACGGCTCCACCTATAGGCCAATCGGTGCCATTATTTTTGACCAAGTTACTCATGTCCTCTAGTGTGCCAAAACAAAAAAATACCAATCTACGCTTGAGTTAATTGACAAGGTCAATAATTTGTTTTTGAATAACAATAGGTTTCACAGTTTACTGTGAACCCCTAATTACACTGTAATAAGGACCCCATAAAATGTGTTACCAATCTTATGCTACACCCAGAGAGACCCCATTTTGATATTTAAAAATATCTATGTAAAAAGGTGATGTAATCAATGGCCAATGTTTACTCTTTTAATTGAGGCTATGACAGTCTATTACAAATTAGTCCGACAGTACTTTTGACAGTATTTCAATCTGAAGGAAGTATGGTTTGAAGTGACTGAAATGCATCAGAAAGGTATATATTGTTCAGAAGATCATCAGGCAATAATTATGTATGATCTTATGTATAGAAAAGAACAGATCAGTAGCTAGGTTTCCATCCAATTGGGAATACATTTTCATGTGAATATTCTGGAATTTGAGCATTTTCCTCCAAACTGACTTGTTTCGGATAAAAATCAGTGCATGATGAGGTAGTGCACACAAAATGTACTTTTTCACTTAAGTTTTCATGTACTGAATAAAATTCTGAAGTTCAATGTGTTTCCATCACATTCCATCACAAAAACTGTCAAATAGCAAATGTGCCTACTCTGGTCCTGGCACCTGCGCTCTAGTCAACAGCTTGCAAATACAGTGCGGGTATGCTGTGAGGGTTGGCTAGTCTACATGATGACATTATTATGGATAAGAGCGAGAATATTTGTATTTCTCAAATGGCAGTCAATCATGGATCATCATGTCACCAGAAAAAGACCCTCAATATTTATTGGTAAGCAGCATCAAGCTCGTCACTGTGTTCACTTTCACCACACTGTGAAGTTCATCATCATTTATTCCATCAAATGGCAATTTTTAGCATGTACATCTTGGTGGGGCAATCTCCCCAAAACATTATTTGATGTATGCCAGCAAAGCCATTAATCAACACAACACTAAACAATACATCAATTGCACTTTAACGGTGACAAAAGGTGCCTACAAACTGTTAGGACATACAGTTGAACAGTTGAAGTCGGAAGTTTACATACACATTAGCCAAATACATTTAAACTCAGTTTTTCACAATTCCTGACATTTAATCCTAGTAGAAATTCCCTGTTTTACGTCAGTTAGGATTACCACTTTATTTTAAGAATGTGAAATGTCAGAATAATAGTAGAGATTTATTTCAGCTTTAATTTCTTTTATCACATTCCCAGTGGGTCAAAAGTTTACATACATTCAATTAGTATTTGGTAGCATTACCTTTAAATTGTTTAACTTAGGTCAAACGTTTAGGGTAGCCGTCCACAAGCTTCCCACAATAAGTTGGGTGAATTTTGGCCCATTCCTCTTGACAGAGCTGGTGTAACTGAGTCGGGTTTGTAGGCCTCCTTGCTCGCACATGCTTTTTCAGTTCTGGCCACAAATGTTCTATAGGTTTGAGGTCAGGGCTTTGTGATGGTCACTCCAATACCTTGACTTTGTTGTCATTAAGCCATTTTGCCAAAACTCTGGATGTATGCTTGGGGTAATTGTCCATTTGGAAGACCCATTTGCAACCAAACTTTAACTTCCTGACTGATGTCTTGAGATGTTGCTTTGAAATATCCACATAATTTTTTTGCCTCAATGATGTCATTTATTTTGTGAAGTGCACCAGTCCCTCCTGCAGCAATGCACCCCCACAACATGATGCCGCCACCCCTGCTTCACGGTTGGGATGGTGTTATTCGGCTTGCAAGCCTCCCCCTTTTTCCTCCAAACATACCGATGGTCATTATGGCCAAACAGTTATATTTTTGTTTCATCAGACCAGAGGACATTTCTCCAAAAAGTACGATCTTTGTCCCCATGTGCAGTTGCAAACCATAGTCTGGCTTTTTTTATGGTGGTTTTGGAGCAGTGGCTTCTTCCTTGCTGATCGGCCTTTCAGGTTATGTCAATGTAGGACTCGTTTTACTGTGGATAAAGATACTTTGTACCTGTTTCCTCCAGCATCTTCACAAGGTCCCTTGTTGTTCTTGGATTGATTTTCACTTTTCACACCAAAGTACGTTCATGTTTAGGAGACAGAACGCGTAGATGTCCTAACCGACTTGCCAAAGCCATAGTTTGTTAGCAAGAAATTTGTGGAGTGGTTGAAAAACGAGTTTTATTGACTCCAACCTAAGTGTATGTAAACTTCTGACTTCAACTGTACATAAAGCTATCCCAACAGCAGTCCCAACACCTTACCTCTGCTACACCTGGCTATCAGCAGAGCCTTGTCTGGTAGCGAAACACTTAATTCAGCCTAATTTACTGCCTTTTAAAAAACATAGCTGATATGGCTGACTTGCTTAAACAAATGAGGTTTTTAATGACATTTGAGATGTACAAACTATGGCATAAGGGGACGACGAGCGGATAAGAGGCAATTCATAATTTAGATTAAGACATTAATGAACGAACTAGGACGTAGTCAATATAACTTTGTTTTCAGATCATGGGCCATTCTTACAGTATTCTCCATGTACACAAAGTCAGAACTGTAGGATAAATAAAGAGGGCATATAAGCAGACAATGAAAGCTCTTACAATATTCGATGATGACATTTCTCTAAAACAGGCTAAAGGCTACATGTGCACCACCAAGTCAGAACAGTAGGCAAAGTTATGAGGGTAAAAGGGACCACATTTTGAGGGTGAAGCACATGGGCTACTAACAGCTTACTACACAACATACACTTAGTGTTACTTTCTTAGCTACAGTATACATATCTCACTGGCATATTACATAATTTATGCAGCAGCATACAAGACATATTTGGACTTGTTGTACTGTGCTTACTTGAGCAGGAAGATGGCGCAGCGGTCCTTTGTGGGCAAATTTTCTCATCAAACTTTGCCATTAAATTCTGGCATTCTCTGGATTTATGGTGCTTTCAAGACAACTGGGAATTTGGAAAACAAGGTAGAATCATGATGTCCGTGATCTTCAGGTCAGAGCTCTAGAAAGAGGCCGAGTTCCCGTCTTGGAATTCCGAGTTGGATGACCGTTCAAAACGGAACTAGTTTTTTCCAGTTCCCAGTTCCCAGTTGTCTTGAACTCACTGAAGTCTGAGTTTTCCAAATTCCGAGTTTCCAGTTGTTTTGAACGTGGCAGAAGTCATACTGGATTGACAACATGGCCAATGTTGAATGTTTATCATTTAAGCTTGGAAAAGAGACCCTTAATAGCAGGAATAGCAGGCAAGTGATTGTTTTGCAATGCTTGCAGTTAGCCACTGATTTCTTCCAAACCATTCATTGTTGAATTTTCGACATCCAACTTGTTGCGTAATGTTAATGTCCAATGGCCAATGAGTACCGATACACTTTATCCATAATTTCTCTTTATGTGACAAGGATTGAAAAATATTTGCCAGTAGATTGTCGACTTGATTCATGATGACTGCTAGCTAAGATTTTGAAAGTATGATGTTGACATGATCAGTCCAATCAAAGCTACGGTAGTTATAATGCAATTTGACAGCATTATATCTGTGTCCAATGACCTTCAGCCTTCTTGGATGGGCACTTCTAATGTAACTCTATGGCAGCACCCAGGTGCTTGAGTTTTCAATCTCTCCCCGTAGATCTTGCGGTGAAGTAGTGTCCCCATGAGTGAGAGAACACTGAGCCAATCGAGGAGCAACTAGAGAACATTACCAACCCCTACGCTCCGTATTTTCCACTGGCTCCAACCACCATAGAAAGCACTGAGCTAGGCTGAAACACTTACGGTTTGGAGCTGACTTAGTCAAGAAAGCAAAAAAGAGACCATGTTTGTATGCGGCTTTATTAGCTCAATGATTATTCTTTTTTTTACATTGTTTGCAAGCTGTTGACAAAATAACATGCAAAATAGGCAAAAAAATCAGGTGGGGCTCTGCCCACCTGCCCTGAATGATGGGTCGCCACTGATGGTTCTATTTAGCACCTTCATATCAAAGATAAAATACAGTGCATTCGGAAAGTACTCAGAACCCTTGACTTTTTCTACAATTTGTTACGTTACAGCCTTATTTAAAATTGATTAAGTCATTTTTTCCCTCATCAATCTATACACTACCTCATAATGACAAAGCAAAAACAGTTTTTTATACATTTTGGCTAATTTATAAAAAACAGTTTTTGCTTTGTCATTATGTGGTATTTTGTGTACCCTTTACTCAGTATTTTGTTGAAGCACCTTTGGCAGTGATTACAGCCTTGAGTTTTCTTGGGTAGGATGCTACAAGCTTGGAACACCTGTATTAGTTTCTCCCATTTTTCTCTGCAGATCCTCTCAAGCTCTGTCAGGTTGGATGGGGAGCATCGCTGCAAAGCTAGTTTTTGCTCTCTCCAGCGATGTTCGAACGGGTTCAAGTCCGGGCTCTGGCTGGGCCACTCAAGGATATTCAGAGACTTGTCCTGAAGCCATTCCTGCATTGTCTTGGCTGTGTGCTTAGGGTCGTTGCCCTGTTGGAAAGTGAACCTATGCCCAAGTCTGAGGTCCTGAGCGATCTGGAGCTGGTTTTCATCAAGGATCTCTCTGTACTTTGCTCCGTTCATCTTTCCCTCGATCCTGACTAGTCTCCCAGTCCCTGCCTCTGAAAAACATCCCCACAGCCTGACGCTGCCACTACCATGTTTCACCATAGGGATGGTGCCAGGTTTCCTCCAGACGTGACTCTTAGCATTCAGGCCAAGGAGTTCAATCTTGGTTTCATCAGACCAGAGAATCTTGTTTCTCATGGTCTGAGAGTCTTTAGGTGCCTTTTACTGAGGAGTGGCTTCTGTCTGGCCCCTCTACCATAAAGGCCTGATTGATATTTAATCCATTTTAGAATAAGGCTGAAACTAAATGTGAAAGAAGTCAAGGGGTCTGAATATTTTCCGAATGCACTGTATACCAGTTTAATCTTTGGATTCATTTGCACTTCCTAAACTATCCCCACCTTCATATTATGATACTCTGTATAGAACAAAGGAGCAATGAAATGCGAGTTGCTTTTAATACAGCACTATTATAATTTGGAATGATTTCAAATCATGTTTTTTTCATCAACAAGAAATGCTGAAATGTTGAAATTCTAGCCTTTCACAAAATATTTGTCTCTTGTGCTTTTGTTTTAAATGGAAGATGAGTCTGAAGTGTGTGAGTGAATGCTCTCTTCACTCTCAGTCCCAACTAATTCCTTGAGAGTTTGCATATCATTCACATAGCTGGATATCTTCAATATTGATTGATGCCTATATTATTATAACTGTACTTATCGTGGTAATTATTGATTGATTACTCTTCCAAATTGTATCCAATGACAACTGAATCAGTATATGGGAATGATAGTGTAATTATAGTACATTAGCAAAGGCTCTGGCTGTACCCAAAATAGACCACATGACAACCCTTGTTACCTATTTTTAATACCGGTGGCGTACAGTGTGTCACACCCAGAGGAAATGAAATGTCAGACATGTGTTATCACATTTATCATCACAGCTACCCTCTCAAAAAAGTATTCGCTACACTGACCACCAGTGTTAATTGCCTCATGGCCAACATAGATCACTTTCTCGCTCCACACAATGTTCTCTGTGCCCCTTTCACTGATTGGCCGAAGTAAATGTTGTCGTCGTTCTGCCTTGGACATGTCTGGTGCAATACTATGGGAGTGGATTACCAATTGTCTTCATTTTAGACCTCATTCAGCATGTGAGTGGTGGCTTGATTGTTGTGGTTGATTTATAAGGCAATGATTTATTGAGCTTTTTAGATGTTATAACCTATTCATATTAAAAAGATCCATGTGATGAAAAGTTATTTTGGATTTTATAGCCCTGTTTATTAAAATAAGTTTGTAGGGCCAACATTATGAGGAAAACTGTATCACACATCTGAGACAGGTTAAGTTCACTATACAAAGAAAACAAAAATGTTCTATGGACAAAGAGGAGAAATTATAATAGTAAAATTAAATTAATGATTTATTGTGAAATGTATCTATATTGTATACATCAACCAGTCATGTCAAGGTGGCATAGACGACTATATAAAACGTATAGTTTTTAAGCAAAGATAAAATACATGCAATTCAATTTTAAGAATTTGTAGGGATATCAAAACATTTTCTGTGGGGCACATTTACATTTTTTTAGGCTAAGTGTTGTCTTGCGCAATTGTTTTCAGAGAGATAAAACAAAGGAGTAGTGGCAGTATAACATTTTCAGAACGAATACTATTACCACTCATCTGCAGTCAGTTAACACACAAAAAACACTTAATATCAATTGTAGCTTCAAACAGTGGCTGCGGTCCAAACACTTAAAATACACCCTCGTCCACTTACCCTCACCTTATGCTCTTGGGGGAATCTCAATGATTGGATGGCATTGAGGTAAAGTGAACTGTTGCACTTGCAATATAAAGACACTGGTTGCGGTCCAAACACTAAAAAGACACACCCTATCCCCTCAGTCCTCATATTAAGTGGACACTTCTGATGATGTGTCATGACGTCTGACGAGAATAAACTTACAGGGTAATGGGCGAGAGAGGAAGGAATGATTTTTAAATGGACCACCCTTGGCCGGAAATTCGTCACTCGTTCATCCCGCAATGATTGTGTTTTCAGCCACCGGTAGCTTGTGGGTGCTTTATATGCACCACAGTCAATTATGAGTGCATGTCTACTTATATTAAATATATAATTAATATAAGCCTACTGTATGAAAGCTAGCAAATGAATTAGCTAACTAACATTTGCCTGCCTAGCTGGAACTTCTGAAGAAGGAACATTTTTTATTTCTACAATTTCTAAAAGATAAACAAACAAAAACACATTTACTTTTTACAAGACGTGTTTGTGTCGTCATGTGCATTAGTAGCAAAATTTCAAACTTATTTGCATTTGTTTCTACTTACATTTGTATGTTGACTTCTCCATTGACGTTGTTTTTAAATTTTCACAGACTTCTCTTAGCGGATGTACTATTGTCGCGAATTGAATTATGGGGAGTTTCAGGCCCCGGAGTGAACATAATTGTACACTTGCAAAGCCGACTAAACACGAGGGCTGAGGGGCTTACGTTGCAAACTTCCCTTGCTTGGCTAATCATTTGGACTGCCCTCCTTTTACCTCAATGCCATCCAATCATTGAGGTTGTCATAAGCAGTCAAGGAGTTGTCAAGAAGATGTCAAGGATTTTCTTGTCATAAATTAGAACCTGATACATTCATCAGTTTTACAAGTAACACGATCCACAGCTACCCAGTCTAGCCTTGCTGCTCTAGCCTCTCATGGGCCACCGTCTTAAAATGTGGCGCGAGCCATTCAAATTGAATAAAAGGGGATGATATCAAATGACTGATGTGATCTAGCCAGAATGAACAGAACAAGCCAATCCTTCTTTTGGTGCTAGTGTCATTGGAGTAGTGGGGGCGATTAGAATAAGGCCAGTGTGGGAGGCCCCTAATGCTGAGCTGAGCACTACTACAGCTCTGCTATAGGTCCCCTCTAAACATAATGTCATCAGACGTAACAAAGGGAAGTAACGTTATGTTTCCCCCTCCCTTCCAAACTCTTCTCAAAAAGGCCAGATGACACGAAGGTCTTATGTTGTCCCCACTTAAATAAAGCTCAGCAGGGGGCGCGGAAGAGGGGAGACTTTCATCGGCACCACATCCACCACGACAGGACTATACAGTACATCCTGTGACATTGAGGCTCTTTGGGAGAAGAAGATTCATACCCACAGAAGGTTTGTTTTTAATGATCTATGCATGCTGTTCCTCTTATTAGTCCAGCTGTTTGGAACTCATTGTCTCATCACTAATATCTGACTACATATACTGTAGCTACTATCTACTACTATACAAATACATATTCAAGATGAAAAATGTATTACTGTCAAGAGTAAACATAACTGACATTGATTTTCTGAGCCATTGAGAAATGTGAGACATTGCGAATTTATTTATTTGAGTCCATGTTAACTAATTAGATGTGTATTTTCTTCTAGGAAATGAATGTGGCTCTTATTCATGATAAGCTTTTTATAAAAGATCTCTGGGAACAAAAAATTGCTAAACACGACCAAAGGACAGAAACTGAAGACATGAGGAAGAAAAATAGTGCTCTCACCAAGTAAGGATTGTTGGACATTCTGAAGGGATACACTTTTGTGCTATAAGAATACTGCACAGGATATGAGGAAAGGTTACTCAAGGGAAACAAAGGTCTATTTATTTATGTTTTGCAGAACTTTTCTTCTTCATATTTGGATTAGGAATACATCCTGCTATGAGTGATAAAACTTCCACAATTTAGGCGATATCACTTTCGACGCACATGCTACATGTAACAGATCATGATTTTGTTACGAGCAAAATGTTAACACTAAGGGCATCTCAGGACAACTTACACTGACAATCATATTAAAGTACTTGGCCATAAGAATCTCTAACCACAAAAGCAAAAGCGCACTCTAATATCTCATAACCCCATGGCTTGTCCGTAGCTAGTCCATGTAATCATGTGTATATCCCCGATCTGAGAAGGACTGGAAAAACTTTAGGGAATCCGATATGATAATCAGAGAGTGTTGAGTGATATTAGGGGATGCCATATTCCATGCTTAGCTGTCCTACAATAACCTGTGCTGCTTTAAGGTTAGAGGATTATCAGACACAGCAGTGTCACAGCAGCAACAAATGCAATAAGCCAAGTAGATGTGAGGAAGGTGGCAGAGCCATCCTCACAATACTGGGCACAAGAGCATGGTGTCACAAATAATAAACCCATTAGAATTCCTAGAGGAATTGTCGTAGAAATTTTGCCTGGGTGCCCGTTTGTTTCTGCTCTCTTGCTAATGAAGTAGGTAAAAGCACAAACAGATCTGTAACCAGGCTAGAAAAAAATCCATTGTCTGAACAAGACACATACAATTAAGTAGCCTAAAGCAATATTGTAAACATATGGCTTATGGAATGTGTCTGACTTTTAAAAAATTATAATACTTTGTCTTTACATAGGCTGCGAGACGAATGGCACCGAAGGCTTGAGAGTCGAACAAAACATCTGAAGAAATTAAATGACGAACTTCTGAGGAAGAGCAAACTTGCCAAACAGGCAGATGACACATAACGGAGTGTTGCATTTGTCCCCTCTGTTCTCGTGAAGAGTGATGTATTTTTTCTGATATCAATAAAAAAAACATGTTTTATCATGATCACTCCTGTTTTGTCTCACACTGAGGGAAGATTCACTATTGAGCATACTTTTTAGTCCAGCATTATCTATACTTAGGTTTAAGGCTTACGCATAGGCTTAAGTAGGCTTAAGTGAACGAAGTGTACACACTTGCAGTTAAAACAGGTTGAAGAGTGTTGGAAACTGACCCGAGGAGTTCAGTTTTCTCAAGCGTATTCTAGTATCACTGTAAAAGGACTGCAGAAGTCAACTATATAAATTGTGCCATTTCTACATGGAACAATGACACTATTGGTATGAATATAGGAAGTTTTACTGAGATCATGTATAAAAATATCAAAGTAAATGTTAGTTTGGGACAGATTACGTTGGTAAATATGCCAAATGATTTTGTAAGTTGATTTATTTCTGTTGGAAAATACTCAGTATCCTAAGCAGTCGGTGAAGGCGTGTAGGTATTTATCACTTTATAAACTATAGGCAAGCGGCTATGAGTAGATATTTTTTAATTCTAAGGCCTAAGACACTTATGCTGATATATTTGTGATACCTCCTCAGGAGCAGCCGAAGCATCACCCAGAGGCGGGTGCTACACTGTTGTCGGTGGTGCACTAAGACATTCAGAGGAAGTATGGGGGAATGAATGTTGGAGATGGCAAGGTGCCTTGAAGAAGAGCCTGTCTGTCAGGCTGACTTTCTCCCGGACCCTGGCTACTGTAACTATCAATACCCTTATCTTCACTCAATCCTGCCTTTCCGAACTGCCTCTACTTCTATCTGAAGTAGGCTAGAGACACCATTTGCGTTACATTTTTTTTTATATATCTATAAATTGCTGTGCCTGTTTATTTTTTGCTTTGCAAGTTAAAGGGACTACAATGGAAATAAGTCTCTGACTTTTGTGATATCCTTGTCATGTTTAAAAAAATTGTTTTTTACTGTGTTCTACATATTAACTGGTAATTAGAAATATATCTATCTACCTCTATTCCAGTGAAATTGTCAGCCACTTGTTTTGGTAGACCTATTAGCCAGTCTAAAATATGCAGTTTTGTCACAAAACACAATGCCACAGATGTCTCAAGTTTTGAGGGAGTGTGCAATTGGCATGCTGACTGCAGGAATGTCCACCAGAGATTTTGCCAGAGAATTGAATGTTAATTTCCCTACCATAAGCTACCTCCAAAATTGTTTTAGAAACTTTGGAAGTACGTCCAAACGGCCTCACAACTACAGACCACGTGTAACCACACCAGCCCAGGACCTCCACGTCCAGCTTCTTCACCTGCGGGATTGTCTGTAATA
Source organism: Oncorhynchus kisutch (assembly GCF_002021735.2). Taxonomy (NCBI): domain Eukaryota; kingdom Metazoa; phylum Chordata; class Actinopteri; order Salmoniformes; family Salmonidae; genus Oncorhynchus; species Oncorhynchus kisutch. The sequence goes on from NC_034176.2 coordinate 49,732,902, forward strand.
AAGCACTTCGGTGGGGAAAAACTCATTCCGATTGGCTAGGCCTAGCTCCCAAGTAGGGCCTAATGAATTTATTAAAATGTTCTGATCTCTTTATATGAACTGTAACTCAGTAAAATCTTTGAAATTGTTGAGTGTTGCATTTATATTTTTGTTCAGTGTAGTTAGAACAAGTTGTCAGAGCACTACCACTGTGACATATTCACACAATGAATAGCCTAAAATATTGGAATATCTCAGCTGTTAGCTATTACTGTACCGACCACTTGTCAGTCTATAGAGTAGTCCTAGCCAATTTTGCATGCTGGTATTATTTTCCAAGACCAATGCTAGTTGTCCATCTTTCAACATCACTATATGGGAAATCAACAATTTGTCATGTACAAACATTTTCAATTACAGAATGGTCAAAGAACATAAAACATATAACACAAGAAGATTATTGAAATTAAGTAAATACAGCACAACTAGAGGGCACAAGGCTCCCCAAACGCTTCTGACATGCAGCCGTTTGCACCCAACAGGTGGTCTGAAGGGCATTCATTATCATGTCATGTGTACTCTCTGTGGTAGGCAAATATCTGACTGACAGCAGTGGCAAAATGTGTTTACTGCCCTGTCAAACTACAGATGGTATGTCACTGTATCACACTCAAAATATTGATTCCTGCTGCCAGTGCTGAAAGATGTTGTCATGAGCATGATTCACTGCTACTCAGCAATAGCCCAGGTTCTCACCCTGTGTATCTTGTATAGTATGAGAGTCAAAGTCTAGACCCACGTTGACAAAAAAACAAAAAAAACAACTCATTATAGCAAAATAGGTATTATAATAAAGGCAAAGTCAGTTATGCACAAAGTAAACAGCTATATGCGGCCAACTTATCACATCATATCGTCGAGTCTCAGTTTAAAGTAAGCCGTAACAGTTGGAGAGTCTGACCTCTATAAAATAATTTAAACCTTAAACATCACCACTCAAAGTACAATTTTATTTATACACTACCGGTCAAAAGTTTTAGGCATTCTCTCAACTAGCTTCACCTGGAATGCTTTTCCAACAGTCTTGAAGGAGTTCCCACAAATACTGAGCACTTGTTGACTGCTTTTCCTTCACTCTGCAGTCCGACTCATCACAAACCATCTCAATTTGGTTGAGGTCGGGGGATTGTGGAGGCCAGGTCATCTGATGCAGCACTCCATCACTCTCCTTCTTAGTAAAATAGCCCTTACACATTCTTGAGGTGTGTTGGGTCATCTTCATGTTAAAAAACAAATTATTGTCCCACTAAGCCCAAACCAGATGGGATGGCATATCGCTGCAGAATGCTGTGGTGGCCATGCTGGTTAAGTGTGCCTTCCAAATAAATCACAGACAGTGTCACCAGCAAAGCACCCCCACACCATAACACCTCCTCCTCCATGCTTTACATTGGGAAATACACATGCGGAGATCATCTGTTCACTCACACCACGTCTCTCAAAGACACATCAGGTGGAATCAAAAATATCCAATTTAGACTCCAGACCAAAGGACTAATTTCCACCGGTCTAATGTCCATTGCTCATGTTTCTTGGCCCAAGCAAGTCTCTTCTTCTTATTGCTGTCCTTTAGTAGTGGTTTCTTTGCAGCAATTCGACCATGAAGGCTTGATTCACAATCTCCTCTGAACAGTTGATGTTGAGATGTGTCTGTAATTTGAACTCTGTGAAGCATTTGTTTGGGCTGCAATTTCTGAGGTTGGTAACTCTAATGAACTCATCCTCAGCAGAGGTGACTCTGGGTCTTTCATTCCTGTGGTGGTCCTCATGAGAGCCAGTTTCATTATAGCGCTTAATGGTTTATGCGACTGCACTTGAAACTTTTAAAGTTCTTGAAATGGTCTGTATTGACTGACCTTCATGTCTTAAAGATATGATGGACTGTCTTTCTCTTTGCTTATTTGTGCTGTTCTTGCCATAATATGGACATGGTCTTTTACCAAATAGGGCTATCTTCTGTATACCACCCCCACCTTGTCACAGCACAACTGATTGGCTCAAACGCGTTAAGAAGGAAAGAAATTACACAAATGAACTTTTAGCAAGGCACACCTGTTAATTTAAATGTATTCCAGGTGACTACCTCATGAAGCTGAGAGAATGCCAAGAGTGTGCAAAGCTGTCATCAAGGTAAAGGGTGGCTATTTGAAGAATCTCAAATATAAAACATATTTAGATTTGTTTAACACTTTTTTGTTTACTACATGATCCCATTTGTGTTATTTCATAGTTTTGATGTCTTCACTATTATTCTTCAATGTAGAAAATAGTAAAAAATAAAGAAAAACCCTTGAATGAGTAGGTGTTCTAAAACCTTTGACTGATAGTGTACACCAATATACCACCTGGACCCAGGCCCACTCAATCAGTGTTCCAAATCAGACATTATTTGTCTTTTTACCAAAACACAGTATTTGATTTGGGCAGGAGCTCACTGGAATTGAGTACCGGCACCTCAAATTTTCTTCTGCTTGACTTCCTCCACCTCCTATAGAATATTAGCTCAAAAGTATTGAGGAGTTCCTGCACCTGAATAAAAACGCTGCCAGCACCCAAAATGAGTACCGGCACCTATTTCAGTCCAAGTCAAGCACTGGCCTCAACAGGAATATGCCATCAGATAGAATTCATAGCAAGAAGTAGGATGGGGTGGGAAATGGATATATACTGAATAAAAATATAAACGCAACAAGCAACAATTTCAAAGATCTTACTGAGTTACAGTTCATATGATAAAATCTGTCAATTGAAATGAATTAATTAGGCCCTAATCTATGGATTTCACATGGCTGGGCAGGGGTGCAGCCATGGGTGGGTCTGGGAGGACATAGGCCCATTCACTTGGAAGCCAGGCCCACCCACTGGGGAGTCAGGTCCAGCCAATCAGACAGAAATACCCCACCCCCCCAAAGACATTTCCGCCGGTGAAGAAGCCAGATGTGGTCTTCGGCTGGTTGGACGTACTGCCAAATTCTCTAAAACGACATTGGACGCAGCTTATGGTAGAGAAATGGAATTGCACATTTTAGAGTGGCCTTTTATTGTCCCCAGCACAAGGTGCACTTGTGTAATGATTATGCCGTTTAATCAGCTTCTTGATAATCCATCCACCTGACAGGTGTGGCATATCTTGGCAAAGGAGAAATGCTCACTAAATGCTCACTGTAAACACATTTCTGGGAAACATGGGACCAATACTTTATATTTTTGTTCAGTGTATATTGACAATAATAATACTAGTAATAAAAGTTATTTGGCAGATGCCTTTCAGGACAGTCAAGAACATTGTACATTAAAAGTAGGCCTACATAAAATCTACTGCTGTACATAAAATCTATTTAATGTATGTAATGAAATTGAATTATGGTTGATTATTAACCAGGAAAAACAAAGCCCACAATTTTTTTTAAAGAGACCGCAAATAGAAAAGGATGCTGGAGCATTTGCTAAATTATTTGATATCAGTGATTTCGCTATGAACGGCCTCCAGTCACCCTCTATATCAATCACTGATTATACCAATCTAATCAAGGGTCGTAAAGACAGTTTCAGTATATTCACAGACAATTCTAAAGGTGATTTTGATAAACTCATTAAGCTTAAAGATGATTTGATGGTCAAAAACGAATTCCACTACAGCCCCATTGATGTGAATGGGGAGCTTGTTCGGCCCTCCTTTTTCTGTAGTCCACGATCAGCTCCTTTGTTTTCCTCACGTTGAGGGAAAGATTGTTGTCATGGCACCACACTGCCAGGTCTTTGACCTCCTCCCTATAGGCCGTCTCATCATTGTCGGTGTTCAGGCTTACCACCATTGTGTGGTTAATGATGGTGTTGAAGCCGTGCTTGGCCATGCAGTCGTAGGTGAACAGGGAGTAAAGGGAGTACAGGAGGGGACTAAGCCCGCACCGCTGAAAGGCTCCCGTGTTGAGGATCACTGCAGCCGATGTGTTGTTGCCTACCCTCCTTTTCGGTGAAAAGTGGTACAAGACGGCTGTTCCGACCAAGATGAGCTTTAAGGCTACAGGATGGCCTGACTTGATTTGGAGTACTTCCAGATCTATCTCCCTTTGTCACGCTTCCTGCTCCGTCTCTTTTAATTGAGTGGCAGGAGCACATTCTTCTTCTTCTTCTTGTCTGCCTGCACATTCTCTTTCCCTTCTTTGCTCCAATTTCTGTGGTTCCCATTTTGCCTTTAGTTCTACCTTTCACAGTTGCACGTCTATTGGGTGTACTTTACCATCCGTAGAATCCTTTTCATCATCCTCCCTCTCCGGAAGGATTTCCTCCTCCACCAAAGCAGTATTGGCTAACTCTTCGACCAATGATTTTGAGTCGGTATGTGCAACATTGATGTGAAAATGCTTTGCAATGATGAGCAGATTTGCATTTGTACATTTATTTAGTCTCCCATGTAGCGTTTTCTACAAATGCTTATAACATAAAGTCGGTGGATTTAATTTTATAAGCCCGTGTGCTTATGTAACTTTCAAAATAACTTAATGAATCCTATAACCCCTCAAGGGTGGATGTCAATGACAGAAACTTTACCACAAAAGTGTATTTTGAACACTCAAATATCTGGGCATAGCAGAGCTTCCGAGTAGATGATTAGAGCGAATACCATACTCAAAGGAAGAATGTCCCAGACAAGCCCCATTTTACATTCCCCAGCAAGAAAACCAAAAATGTTTGCTCAAACAGAAGGAGGAACTAACAAAGAGTCACTGACAACAACCTAAACTGAACAGGTGGGTTTTTAGGAGGGGTTCTGAAAGACACTCATGGGGGTGTCCACTGAAAGTTGACAAGCAACAACAACTGGAACCTAAAAGACACCAACCATGAGGACCCACTAAATTTGCACAAGAAGAGGCAAACAAGAGAAAAACCCACACCAAACTTAAAGAAAGGATGCAAATCAAAAAGTGGAGCAGAACAACCCTCTACATCTCTCAAGACAACTGGAGCACTGGGCCAGCCACTCTTAAATATCACCTGGGCCATACTGACTAACGGGGAGACACCAATTGGTGCCACCCACATGCTAATGTCCAACCTCGAAATATAAATGGGAAAACCAAAGCCTATAACACAACCTAATCTCTGTACCCCACACATACAGTTGAAGTCAGAAGTTTATACACATTAAGGTTGGAGTCATTAAAACTAATTTTTCAACCACATTTCTTGTTAACAAACTATAGTTTTGGCAAGTCGGTTAGGACATTTACTTTATGCATGACAAAAGTATTTTTCCAACAATTGTTCACAGACAGATTATTTAACTTATAATTGACTGTATCACAATTCGAGTGGGTTACAAGTTCACATACACTAAGTTGACTGTGTCTTTAACCAGCTTGGAAAATTCCAGAAAATTATGTCATGGCTTTAGAAGCTTCTGATATCGGCTAATTGACATAATTTGCTCTTTGCTTGACATCATGGGGAAATCTAAAGAAATCAGCCAAGACCTAAGGAAAAAGAATTGTAGACCTCCACAAGTCTGGTTCATCCTTGGGAGCTATTTCCAAATGCCTGAAGGTACCACGTTCACCTGTACAAACAATACTATGCAAGTATAAACACCATAGGAAAACGCAGCCGTCATACCGCTCAGGAAGGAGACGCGTTCTGTCTCCTAGAGATGAAGGTACTGTGGTGCGAAAAGTGCAAATCAATCCCAGGACAACAGCAAAAGACCTGTTGAAGATGCTGGAGGAAACGGGTACAAAAGTATCTATATCCTCAGCCAAATACATTTAAACTCAGTTTTACACAATTCCTGACATTTAATCCTAGTAAAAATTCCCTGTCTTAGTTCAGTTAGGATCACCACTTTATTTTAAGAATGTGAAATGTCAGAATAATAGTAGAGTGATTTATTTCAGCTTTTATTTCTTTCATCACATTCCCAGTGGGTCAGAAGTTTACATACACTCAATTAGTATTTGATAGCATTGCCTTTAAATTGTTTAACTCGGGTCAAATGTTTCAGGTAGCCATCCACAAGCTTCCACAATAAGTTGGGTGAATTTTGGCCCGTTCCTCATGACAGAGCTGGTGTAACTGAATAAGGTTTGTAGGCCTCTTTGCTCGCACATGCTTTTTCAGTTCTGCCCACAACTGTTCTATAGGTTTGAGGTCAGGGCTTTATGATGGCCACTCCAATAATTTGACTTTGTTGTCCTTAAGCATTTTGCCACAACTTTGGAAGTATGCTTGGGATTATTGTCCATTTTCAAGACCCATTTGCGACCAAGCATTAACTTCCTGACTGATGTCTTGAGCTGTTGCTTCAATATATCCACATAATTTTCCTGCCTCATAATACCATCTATTTTGTGAAGTGTATCAGTCCCTCCTGCAGCAAAGGACTGCCACAACATGATGCTGCCATGCTGTGCTTTATGGTTGGGATGGTGTTCTTCGGGTTGCAAGCCTCCCCCTTTTTCCTCCAAACATGATGATGGTCATTATGGCCAAATAGTTATATTTTTGTTTCATCAGACCAGAGGACATTTCTCCAAAAAGTACCATCTTTGTCCCCATGTGCAGTTGCAAACCGTAGTCTGGCTTTGTTATGGCGGTTTTGGAGCAGTGGCTTCTTCCTTGCTGAGCGGCCTTTCAGGTTATGTCGATATAGGACTCATTTTACTGTGGGTATAGATACTTTTGTACCTGTTTCCTCCAGCATCTCCAAGGTCCTTTGCTATTGTTCTGGGATTGATTTGCAATTTTCGCACCATGGTACGTTCATCTCTTGGAGACAGAACGCGTCTCCTTCCTGAGCGGTATGATGGCTGCGTGGTCCCATGGTGTTTATACTTGCGTACTATTGTTTCTACAGACGAACGTGGTACCTTCAGGCATTTGGAAATTGCTCCCAAGGATGATCCAGACCTGTGGAAGTCTACAATTTTTTTTCTGAGGTCATGGCTGATTTCTTTAGATTTTCACATGATGTCAAGCAAAGAGGCACTGAGATTGAAGTAAAGGCCTTGAAATACATCCACAGGTACACCTCCAATTGACTCAAATTACATCAATTAGCCTATCAGAAGCTTCTAAAGCCATGACATAATTTTCTGGAATTGCTGTTTAAAGGCACAGTCAAGTTAGTGTATGTAAACTTCTGACCCACTAGACTTGTGATGCAGTGAATTAGTGAAATAATCTGTCTGTAAACAATTGTTGGAAAATTACTTGTCATGCACAAAGTAGATGTCCCAACCGACTTGCTAAAACTATAGTTTGTTAACAAGAAATTTGTGGAGTGGTTGAAAAATGAGTTTTAATGACTCCCGACTTGAACTGTAAAACCCTTAAAACATAGAAGGAAATAACTTCAAAACAATGGTTCTTTTGCATTTGATGGTAACGTCTACTTCCGAGTGGTGAAGCGATCTAAGGCCCTGCATCTCAGTGCTTGAGGCATCACTACAAACATCCTGGTTCAATTCCAGGCTGTATCACTACCTGCCTTGACTTGGAGTCCTATAGGGCGGTGTACAATTGACCCAGTTTTGTCCGGGTTTGGTCGGTGTAGGCCGTCATTGCAAATAAGAAGTTGTTCTTAACTCACTTGCCTAGTTAAATATATATATTTTAAATACTCCCATTCCTCCCCTCCGGCGTTCGACGTCGCCGGTATACTAACCACCAGTCCTGGGATCCATCATTACTCACACCTGGCATCCATCATTATGCACACCTGCAGATCATTTTGATACACACCTGGACTCCATTTCCTCTCTGATGACCTCCCCTTTATCTGTCACTCCCTTGGGTTCCTTCATCAGTCGGTATTGTTCTTGTGTACATGCATTATCGCCACTGTTGTGGTGTCTCGGTTCATGTTTGTTGTTTTATTAAATGTTGCACCTGCTTCTCGACTCACAGCGCCTACTTTACAGAATACCGACTCCAACTATGGAAGCAGCAGGAACATTGAATATTTCTGACGGTTGACGAACAGGGTTACCTTCTACTTCAACACCATAACCAGCTGGCACAACTGGGGACGGCTATGGAGGAGGTTCTTTGCAGTTTGAAATGTCTCGAACACACCCAGGAGGTGTTGCCTTCAACCAGCGGATGATACTCTACAACCAGTCGACCCAGCGAGCCAGCACAGCAGCCCATTCAGCAACCTGCTCAGATCAGCTATGGCCATTTATCCCTCCCGGATAAGTATGATAGTACACCATCCACAAGCCGTGGCTTCCTACTTCAGTGCTCCCTCTACTTTACACACCAGATGGGAGCCTCCACCACCAAGAGGTCCAACGTTGCCACGGTTACTTCTCTACTGACTGGCGGGTGTTGGAATGGGCTATGGCCATCTGGGAGACAGGATTCCTGTGAGGGGTTCATGGCTCTGTTTTAAATGTATTTTTGATAATTCCCCAGAGGGTAATGCTCTATTGCAATTACGACAGGGGGACATGACAGCTTCTGAGTACGCGTTCACCTTCCGGACAGTAGCAGCATCCAATGGATGGAATGAGCCGGTGCTTCGTATGCTATTCAGAAGAGGTTTACTCAAAGAAGTCCAGATTGAACTGGCCTGTCGAGATGACAACCTTACCCTGGACACACTCATTGCGATGGCCGTCCGGATAACCAACTTCAGGAGAGCCGGTACTCATCGCTTCTCTCCTTTCCTCAGTGAACACTCGGGATCAGAGCCTGAACCCATGGAGGTAGATGTCACACACCTCAGAGGACTTAACGAAATCACCACAAAGTATCGGTACAATCTCCCATTGGTGCCATCGAATACCTCCGCAGGGCCCAGTTCTTTACCAAACTCAACACAGCATCTCCGTTACAATTACCAACATAAATTATCACACAATCAATATTAGTCACAAAATAAGAACTTAGGTTCCTCAGTAAATGTCCCGTACCTCGGGCATAAAAAAAAGTCAGTGAACCCAAGTGACCTCAGGCACGCAATTGTCCATTCATAAAGATGAAGGCATTAACAAGAACCATGCGAAATTCAGCACCATGCACATTCCCAGCCACACAACAACACAAATAAAGATTCACGATTTACAATGCCTTCAGAAAGTACCCAGACCCCTTGAATTTTCCACATTTTGTTACAGCCTTATTCTAAATAATAACAATGACAAAGCAAAAACACATTTATTAAAATTAAAAACAGAAATACCTTATGTAAATAAGTATTCAGACCCTTTGCTATGAGACTCGAAATTGAGCTCCAGTGCATCCTGTTTCCATTGATCATCCTTGAGATGTTTCTACAACTTGATTGCAGTCCACCTGTGGTACATTAAATTGATTGGACATGATTTGGAAAGGCACACACCTGTCTATATAAGGTCACACAGTTGACAGTGCATGTCAGAGCAAAAACCAAGCAATGAGGTTGACGGAATTGTCCGTAGAACTCTGAGGCAGGATTGTGTCGAGGCACAGATCTGTGGAAGGGTACCGAAAAATGTCAGCAGCATTGAAGGTCCCCAAGAACACAGGGGACTCAATCATTCTTAAATGGAAGAAGTTTGGAACCACCAAGACTCTTCCTACAGCTGGCCACCCGACCAAACTGAGCAATCAGGGGAGAAGAGCCTTAGTCACCTCCCTAACCAAGAACCCGATGGTCACTCTGGAGGAATCCTGGCACCATCCCTACGGTGAAGCATGGTGGTGGGAGCATTGTGATGTGTGGATGTTTTTCAGTGGCAGGGACTGGGAGACTAGTCAGAATCAAAGGAAAGATGAACGGCGCAAATTACAGAGAGATCCTTGATGACAACCTGCTCCAGAGCGATCAGGACCTCAGACTCGGGCGAAGGTTCACCTTCCAACAGGACAACGACCCTAAGCACACAGCCAAGACAACGCAGGAGTGGCTTGGGACAAGTCTCTGAATGTCCTTGATTGGCCCAGCCAGAGCCCAGACATGAACCCGATTGAACATCTCTGGAGAGACCTGAAAATAGCTGTGCAGAGATGCTCCCCATCCAAACCTGACAGAGCTTAAGAGGATCTGCAGAGAAGAATGGAAGAAACTCTCCAAATACAGGTGCGCCAAGCTTGTAGCATCATACCCAAGAACACTTGAGGCTGCCAAAGGTACTTCAACAAAGTACTGAATAAAGTGTCTGTATACTTATGTAAATGTAATATTTCAGTGTTTTATATTTTTTATAAATGTGTGGACTCTGTGTGGAATTATAGTGATTTTATACATGATTTTGAAGGACTGCCTCATCTCTGTTACCCCACACATACAATTATCTGAAAGGTCCCTCAGTCGAGCAGTGCATTTCAAACACAGATTCAACCACAGACCAGGGAGATTTTCCAATGCCTCGCAAAGAAGGGCACCTATTGGCAGATGGGTAAAACACAATAAAGCAGACATTGAATATCCCTTTGAGCATGATAAAGTTATTAATTACACTTTGGATGGTATATCAATACACCCAGTCACCGCAAAGATACAGACATCCTTCTGTAACTGTTAAGGTTCCAGAGTTTAATAGTTGTAATAGAAACCTGAGGATGGCTCAACAACATTGTAGTTAATCCACAATATACTAACCTAATTGACAGAGTGAAAAAAAGGAAGTTTGTACAGAAAACAAATATTCCGAAACATGCATCCTGTTTGAAACAAATCACTTTTTGTCCTGAATACAAAGTTTTATGTTTGGGGCAAATCCAACACAACACATTACTGAGTACCACTCTCCTTATATTGAAGCATAGTGGTAGCTACATCATGTTATGGATACTGTGGTGTAAAGTTACAAATTAGACATGCCATGCATTTTGTTACTTAGAGTACTGTCTATTGTTATATGATAGTGTTTTTTCTACTGATACAAACGGTCTTTGAGTAACTTAGTCATGTGGCAAAGGGCCGTTTGGGGGTGACCACAGTAAGTGATACATCCTGTTATTTTGGTATCCACCAAGGGCACAGCTGTGTGGAGATATGCAAGAGAACAGAAACTAGCTGGAGCAGCAGCACCTAAATATCAGCAGAAAATAGTAACAAAACATCACTTGTCTGCACTCTATTCCTCCACCCATGTCTTCACACATCTGCTAACTGCCACGTAGACAGAGGTTGTACTTTTCTATAAAAGCTGAAACCCAACTCCGTTTGTTGGGCTCCTAACTCTGCACCATTGAGTGATTTGTTTACCGCTTCAGATTTAAAAGTCCTATAATAAAGTTGATGTTTTAAGAATCTACAGTCTCTCTTCATTTCCACAACAATTCTTGGAGACAAGGATGAGATGGCTAATTCCGCTTGCTGATCGTTCCCAGGGACACCAAGGTTAACTGTGCATAGAGGCTAGGTTAGACGTGGCTCAGGGAGCCCACACTTCTATTGAGAGGAGCAGAAGGGAACTGCCTCGGACCCGGCAGGGAGTAAGGCGCCATCCCGAAAATACAGAGTTAAGGGTGAGACTGATTTTCTTAAACACAACCTCCAATTGGGGAAAGTTCTGTTAACTTTTAGAAAATCTAGTTCTGGAAACATGTCATGTGTGTTAGAGATACTAGGACAGTCCTGTTGAAAGCGATTCCATGATAAGATCCTGTGGTACAATAGAGATACCAGGACAGGATCCTGATGAAAGTATTCCAGGACAAGGTCCTGAAGTAATATGCCATGGGTTACGATCGTTAGATGTAAATGCATGAGCTATGTGATTCCAGGACAGGATCCTGAGGTAGAAATAAGAAATATTCCTGAAGGTTAAAACATTTTTTATTGTAGAAAATAAGGAATCAATTAAACAGTTGATTATAATTGGGATTTGACTGTGGTGGAAGAAGAGGACCAATGTGCAGCTTGGTAAGTGTCCATATTGATAATTTATTATCATGAACACAAAAACAAAATAACGATAACGAACTAAACAAAACAGTCCTGTCTGGTGTCATACACAAAGACAGAAAACAATCACCCACACCACACAGGTGGGAAAAGGCTACCCAAGTATGATTCTCAATCAGAGACAACTAACGACTAACGATTTTGCTCCTTTGCACCCCATTATTTTTATTTCTACTTTGCACATTCTTCCATTGCAAAACTACCATTCCAGTGTTTTACTTGCTATATTGTATTTACTTTGCCACCATGGCCTTTTTGCCTTTACCTCCCTTCCCACCTCATTTGCTCACATTGTATATAGACTTGTTTATACTGTATTATTGACTGTATGTCTGTTTTACTCCATGTGTAACTCTGTGTCGTTGTATCTGTCGAACTGCTTTGCTTTATCTTGGCCAGGTCGCAATTGTAAATGAGAACTTGTTCTCAACTTGCCTACCTGGTTAAATAAAGGTAAAATAATTTTTTTTTTTTTTAAACGACACCTGCCTCTGATTGAGAACCATACCAGTCCAAACACAAAAACACCACATAGAAAAAGGAACATAGACAACCCACCCAACTCACGCCCTGACCATACTAAAACAAAGACAAAACAAAAGAACTAAGGTCAGAACGTGACAACTTGTACAAAAATTATGACAATTTGTGTAGGATCAACTACCATCTGGGTACAACATGTTAAATTACATAGAGTAATTGAACTTCTTATGGGCAGGTAGGACGGTAGAGTCCCACCTGGCCGACATCCAGTGAAATTGCAGAGTGCGAATTATAAATTAAAGAAATATAAATATTTAACATTCATGAAAATACAAGTATTATACATCAAAATAAAGAGTAACTTTTTGTTAATCCAGCCGCTGTGTCAGATTTCAAAAAGGCTTTACGGCGAAAGCACACCATGCGATTATCTGAGGACAGCGCCCCGCATACAAACACATGAAAAACATTTTTCAACCAGGCAGGTGCGACACGAAAGTCAGAAATAGCGATATAATAAATGCCTTACCTTTGAAGATCTTCTTCTGTTGGCACTCCAAAAGGTCCCAGTTACATCACAAATGGTCCTTTTGTTCGATAAAGTCCTTCTTTACATCCATAAAAACTCAGTTTAGCTGGCGCGCTTCATTCAATAATCCACCGATTTCTCTTCTTCAAAATGCATACAAAATTAATCCCAATAAACTTATCCAAACAAGTCAAACAATGTTTATAATCAAACCTCAGGTACCCTAATACGTAAATAAACAAAATTTAAGACGGAGAATAGTATGTTCATTACCGGAGATAAATAACAAAGAACGCGCTTTCACCCACTCGCTTGGAAACACTACAGCCAAAATGGGAGCCACTTAGAAAAACTACAACTTCTAGCTTATTTTTCCAAAAACCAGCCTGAAACTCTTTCTGTTGACATCTAGTGGAAGCCCCAGGAACTGCAATCTGGGAGGACTTTGCCTCATAATAAGTATGAAAGCCATTGGAAACAGTGGAAGGCTGTAGTCATTGAATGCTTATAGAGTATCTAATTGGTTAGGACCCAGATTGCAGTTCCTATGGCTTCCACTAGATGTCAACAGTCTTTAGACATTGTTTCAGGCTTGTCTTCTGAAAAATGAAGAAGAATGAGACCTTTCTCTCAGTGGACTGTAGAATCATGCAGTGCTGGTTTTGCACATGACCGAGTGTGCGCCCTTCGTTGTTTATCATTTCTATTGAATACGCAATTGTCCGGTTGAAATAGTATCAACAATTGACAACCTGAGGATGAATTATAAACATTGTTTGACATGTTTCGACAAACTTTACTGGCACTATTAGGATGTATTCGTCTGCATGTTTTGACCGCCTTTGAGACAGTGGATTACTGAACAAAACTGAGTTTTTGGGATATAAAGAGTGACTTTATCGAACAAAACTAACATTTATTGTGTAGCTGGGACTCTTGTGACTGCAACCATATGAAGATCTTCAAAGGTAAGTGATTAATTTTATTGCTATTTCTGACTTTTGTAATTCCTTTACTTGGTTGTAAAATGTTGTATGCTTTTGTAAGCAGGGCGCTGTCCTCAGATAATCGCATGGTATGCTTTCGCCATAAAGCCTTTTTGAAATCTGACAAAGCGGCTGGACTAACTTCTCTAGGGTAGGGGGCAGCATTCTTAATTTTGGATGAAAAGCGTTTGACATGTTTCTATGTTACATGTTACAGATACAATTTGTATTTTTTGTCTGCCTGTTGTGACTGCGTTTGAATCTGTGGATTACTGAAGAAAACGTGCGAACAAAATTGAGGTTTTTGGATATAAAGAGACTTTATCAAACAAAACAAACATTTATTGAGTAAATGAATGTCTTCTGAGTGCAAGCATATGAAGATCATCAAAGGTAAGTGATGATGGCGATGGAAATGCATTTTGCAGTTAATCTACTTCAATTCGGTAAATGGCACTGTGTGCTCTTTTCAAAGGATGGATCCCAGTCGGTTATGGGTTATGGGATACAGGGGGTCGAGGGTGGTCTGCCGGGCATTGGGATGACAAACCAACTCGGGATGAGGAGGGCTTTTAACGGGTGGAATAGTAGGGACCAATTGGAGGTTTACTTAGTAGAAAGGCAAAGGTCATGGTACAGCTAAATAGACACTCAATCATCATGTTACTTTTTAATGGTACGTTTACAAACATATATTTTGATAAAAATAATTGAAAGTTGTGTCTCATTATGGTAGGTGGTGAAATAAGTATAGTTACAGTTACAATTGTAATGGCCTAGCAGATAATAAGAAAAGACAATCAGTATTTACCTGGCTAAAAGAGAAGGAATATAATATATATTGTTTACAGGAAACACATTCAACAGTTTGAGATTAAGTTTTGTGGAAAAAGAACTGGGGGGGCGAAATATACTTCTCCCATGGGTAAAGAAATTCAAAAGGGGTGATGGTTTTAATTAACAATAATTTTGATCCAAATATGCAAATTGTCCAAACAGATCCTCAAGTTAGATGGATTATGTTGAATATGTTATTGGACAATAAACAGATATGGCTTATTAACCTATACGGTTCGAATAATGATGATCCAAGCTTCTTTGAAAATATATATAAGAATCTATCAACTCTACAAGCAACACTAGACTCTATTATTATGTTGGGAGAATTTAATACGGTCTTAAATACCTCTATGGACCAGAAAAAAATCACTCTAAAAACTATCACCCTCAGGCACTTAAGGAAATCATGAATGTCATGGATATATTGGAATTAGTGGATATATGGAGACTTAAATACCCTGACCTAGTGAGATATACATGGGGGAGGCTTAATCAAGCTAGTCGCCTTGACTACTTTCTTATACCATTCTCTCTGGCACCAAAAGTTTAAAAAGTGTTGATAGGGGACAGAATGCGGTTGGATCATCACATAATTGGCATATATATTACTCTTACAGAATTTCCACGTGGGCGAGGATATTGGAAATTTAATCAAAGCCTACTAGATGATAAATTGTTTAGAACTAGGACAGAAGAATTTATAACTGACTTTTTCCAGACATAACATAGGTACAGCAGATCCCCTTACTGTATGGGACACTTTTATATGTGCCTTTAGAGGCAATGCAATTCAGTACTCATCTATAAAACAAAAGCAATGTAGATCAAGAGTCCATATTAACAAAGGAAATTGAAGGACTAACAGTACAGTTAGATAGCAATAAAAACAGTACTATAGAGGCACAGAATAAGTTAGGAAAAACAAAAAGAAATGGAGGAACTTATTCAAGAAACATCTAGTGTAATATATTATAAAATAAAGCGAACTGGATGGAATATGTGGAAAAATGCACCAAATTCTTTTTCAATCTTCAATATAGAAATGCTACCAAAAAAATGTATTAAAACTTGTTACAAATGATGGAGTCACGCATGATTCACCAAATGATATTTTGAAAGAGGAAGTAAAGTATTTTAAGAATATGTTTTAATTTCAGACTCCTCCATCTCCACTAACTGAAACTAATTGTACGGTTTTATTTCCTAATAATAATGTAAAATTAATATCTGTACAGAAAGACTCATGTGAAGGCCAAATTACAGAGGAGAAACTGCTTGAGGCAATTTCGGCCTTTAAGGATGGGAAAACTCCAGGGCTGGATGGCATACCAGTGGAAGTATACAAAACTTTTTGGGGTATACTCAAAGGACCATTATTGGCTTGTTTTAACCACTCCTATATAAATGGTAGATTATCAGACACGAATTACCAATTTAATTTAATTTAATTTTACCAATTTAATTTAAGGACCAAAAAACTGACAGCTGTGCCATATAAATTGCTAAATAGTTGGGAAGAGATTTTCGATGAATCCATTCCATGGCACAATGGTTTATGAATTGATACGCAAAACAACACCGGATTCAAAACTTATAATTTTTCAATATAAATTACTATACAAAATTCTTGCAACTAATAGAATGTTATATATATGGGGGATACAATCTTCCCAGCTCTGCAGATTCTGCTGTGAGGAGGCAGAGTCATTAGATCATTTATTTTGGTATTGTCCATATGGTCACAGGTCCAGGAATGGCTGAAGAATTGCAACATTTGCCTAGAACTAACACTACAGATAGCAATATTGGGTGATTTGAAAAGCCATAGTCAATCAATCTATCAATAATATAATAATCATTTTAGCAAAAATGTTTATTTTTAATTTACAATCTGTAGAAGCTATGAGAATAGGAAGGTTCAATTATTTTGTGAAGCATCACATCACAGTTGAAAAATATATGGCAAGTAGAAATCCAAAATGGATGATGTTGAGAGACAGATGGGAGGGGTTGAATGGAGCTGAAGGGTGGGACTAATAACAAGATAAACAATGTAAAGCATACGGGATCTGTACAATGTATATAGGTTCGGAACTTTTGTGAAATAGCATAGTTACAAATAGAAATCAAACTGGATGGACATCAGAAAAAGAGGAAGGACTAAGAACAAACAAGAGAGAACTATTGTAAAGTAGACTGTGTCTGTAGAATGTGTATAAGATGTATGGATTGAAGGTAGAAGCAGAAGTGTTTATTAGTTTACTTCAATTGGGGGATCGCGGTAGTGTTTGCCGGGAATAATAATAAAGGTATATTCTTTTAAAAAGTATGTATGTCTATATAGGTATGTGTATGTATATATGTGTATATATATATGCATGCGTGTTTGGATATATATATTTACCCAAAAAATATGGGGGATTGGAAATGATGCAGACAATTACATTGGAAGCAACATTTTTTCCGCAATATTAAGCTGATCCACCGTCTAATATAAAAAATGTAAAAAAGGTAAGTGATTAATTGTATCTCTATTTCTGACTTGTGTAACTCTTCTACTTGGCTGGTTACTGTTTGTAATGATTTGTCTGCTGGGTGATGTTCTAAAATAATCGTAAGGTATGCTTTCGCCGTAAAGCCTTTTTGAAATCGAACACCGAAGTTAATCTTTAAACCTATGTAAAATACTTGTATGTTTTCTGAATTTTTATAATGAGTATTTTTGTATTTGAATTTGGTGCTCTGCAATTTCACTGGATGTTGGCCAGATGGGACGCTAGCGTCCCACATACCCTAGTGAGGTTAAGACGACCTGCATTAGCTGGGAAACTACAACCCTACAGACGGTCATTGAACACTGTAAACATGCTGAGAGGCAGCAACTCTCTCAAGAAGATATGATGAAACAGAGAATGGAAAAGGAGGGCGTGAGACTACAAGCTGCACAGCTGGCCTTCTATCAAGGACAGGGCCAGCAGCGGCAGGCTCAGGGAGGACCTCAAAATGGTGGACAGAGAGGAAAGGAAGGGGTAGAGGAAGAGGAGGCAGAGGAGACTGCTGAAGGATGGGCTGGACAACGGACATCGCAAGGTAGTAGCTTGACCTGCTATATCTGTGGACAGGAGAGGCATCGCCAGAACATGTCGAAGCAAACCTACCGAACATGGGGCAGTGTGGGGGGGGGGGGTGGGGGGGGTTGGATAACCGGACGACCGCCGAAAACGACCACATATTGATGGACATGAGGTAGAGAGTTGACCCCCTTGGACAGCATTTAAGGATTTTTTTCAAGCCCTCGTGAGGAGCCAATGGTTCTTCTCCTCGTCAATGGTGAGTCTGTTGAATACTGGGGCTGCAATGTCTGTCATAAATTCTAAAACCATGTCTGACTCTCCTATGTCAAATGAATCAGTCAGCACCGTGGGGGCCTCAGGAACAATGAATGAATTGCTCACAATGATCCTGCTGGTTAAAATAAGTCACATTTATTTTCAAATCAAATTTATTTATATAGCCCTTCGTACATCAGCTGATAGCTCAAAGTGCTGTACAGAAACCCAGCCTAAAACCCCAAACAGCAAGCAATGCAGGTGTAGAAGCACGGTGGCTAGGAAAAACTCCCTAGAAAGGCCAAAACCTACAGTGCCTTGCGAAAGTATTCGGCCCCCTTGAACTTTGCGAACTTTTGCCACATTTCAGGCTTCAAACATAAAGATATAAAACTGTATTTTTTGGTGAAGAATCAACAACAAGTGGGACACAATCATGAAGTGGAACGACATTTATTGGATATTTCAAACTTTTTTAACAAATTAAAAACACTGAAAAATTGGGCGTGCAAAATTATTCAGCCCCCTTAAGTTAATACTTTGTAGCGCCACCTTTTGCTGCAATTACAGCTGTAAGTCGCTTGGGGTATGTCTCTATCAGTTTTGCACATAGAGAGACTGACATTTTTTCCCATTCCTCCTTGCAAAACAGCTCGAGCTCAGTGAGGTTGGATGGAGAGCATTTGTGAACAGCAGTTTTCAGTTCTTTCCACAGATTCTCGATTGGATTCAGGTCTGGACTTTGACTTGGCCATTCTAACACCTGGATATGTTTATTTTTGAACCATTCCATTGTAGATTTTGCTTTATGTTTTGGATCATTGTCTTGTTGGAAGACAAATCTCCGTCCCAGTCTCAGGTCTTTTGCAGACTCCATCAGGTTTTCTTCCAGAATGGTCCTGTATTTGGCTCCATCCATCTTCCCATCAATTTTAACCATCTTCCCTGTCCCTGCTGAAGAAAAGCAGGCCCAAACCATGATGCTGCCACCACCATGTTTGACAGTGGGGATGGTGTGTTCAGGGTGATGAGCTGTGTTGCTTTTACGCCAAACATAACGTTTTGCATTGTTGCCAAAAAGTTAAATTTTGGTTTCATCTGACCAGAGCATCTTCTTCCACATGTTTGGTGTGTCTCCCAGGTGGCTTGTGGCAAACTTTAAACGACACCTTGTATGGATATCTTTAAGAAATGGCTTTCTTCTTGCCACTCTTCCATAAAGGCCAGATTTGTGCAATATACGACTGATTGTTGTCCTATGGACAGAGTCTCCCACCTCAGCTGTAGATCTCTGCAGTTCATCCAGAGTGATCATGGGCCTCTTGGCTGCATCTCTGATCAGTCTTCTCCTTGTATGAGCTGAAAGTTTAGAGGGACGGCCAGGTCTTGGTAGATTTGCAGTGGTCTGATACTCCTTCCATTTCAATATTATCGCTTGCACAGTGCTCCTTGGGATGTTAAAAGCTTGGGAAATATTTTTGTAGATATGTGGGGTGGCCCGTCCTCTTCTGGCTGTGCCGGGTGGAGATTATAACAGAACATGGCCAAGATGTTCAAATGTTCATAAATGACCAGTATGTTCGAATAATAAGAAGGCAGAACAGTTGAAACTGGAGCAGCAGCACAGCCAGGTGGACTGGGGACAGCAAGGAGTCATCATGTCAGGTAATCCTGGGGCATGGTCCTAGGGCTCAGGTCCTCCGAGAGAGAGAAAGAAAGAGAGGAGAGAATTAGAGAACGCACACTTAGATTCACACAGGACACCGAATAGGACAGGAGAAGTACTCCAGATATAACAAACTGACCCTAGCCCCCCGACACATAAACTACTGCAGCATAAATACTGGAGGCTGAGACAAGTGTTTCACACACCAATTTATCGCCTCCAAATGGTGCCCTGTCAATTTCTTTGGGAAGAGAACTTCTCTGCAAATTGGGACTTAACCTCTCTGGGATCGTTCGGGACGTGAGCGTCCCACCTCGCCAACAGCCAGTGAAATTGCAGGGCGCCAAATTCAAACAACAGAAATCTCATAATAAAAATTCCTCAAACATACAAGTATTAGACACCATTATAAAAGATAAACTTCTTATTAATTCAGCCATAGTGTCCGATTTCAAAAAGGCTTTACGGCGAAAGCACACCATGCGTTTATATTAGGTCAGCGCCTAGCCACAGAAAACCATACAGCCACACCTCCTTTTTGTTTGTGCGTTTATCCAGTAATCCAAATGCACAAAACGCGGGCACAAAGTCCAGACGAAAAGTAAAAAAAGTTCCATTAAGGTTCGTAGAAACATGTCAAACGATGTATAGAATCAATCTTTAGGATATTTTTATCATAAATCTTAAAAAATATTCCAACCGGACAATTCAGTTGGGAAAGGGAACGGCCACGCGCAAGACTAAACTAAAGGCTTTCAGCCTGACCACTTTTTGATACAGCTCTTATTCGATTCCCTTTCACAATACAAGCCTGAAACAACTTCTAAAGACTGTTGACATCTACTGGAAGCATTAGGAAGTGCAATCTGACACCATAGACGCAGGATATTGGATAGGCAATCACTTTAAAAAACTACAAACCTCAGATTTCCCACTTCCTGGTTGGATTTTTCTCAGGTTTATGCCTGCCATATGAGTTCTGTTATACTCACAGACATTATTTTAACAGTTTGGAAACTAGAGTATTTCTATGCATACTTATGCATATCCTAGCTTCTGGGCTTGAGTAACAGGCAGTTTACTCTGGGCACGCTTTTCATCCAAACTTCCCAATGCTGCCCCCTATCCCAATGAAGTTAACTTCTCTAAGATAGGGGGCAGCATTTGGAATTTTGGATGAAAAGCATGCCCAAATTCAACTGCCTGCTACTCATCCCCAGAAGATAATTAGTAGATTTGGATAGAAAACACTCTGAAACTGTTTGGATCATGTCTGTGAGTATAACAGAACTTATGTAGCAGGCGAAAGGGACTTGCTTTCAGTTCCTACCGCTTCCACTGGATGTCACCAGTCTTTAGAAATTGGTTGAGATTTTTCCTTTGTGTAATGAAGAAGTAGCCCTGTTCAAAACAAGGTACTATTTGATAGAGGCGCGTGACCAGAAAGCTGGCGTCAGTTTGTTTTCTTCCTGTATTGAACACAGATCATCCCGTCTTCAATTTGATCAATTATTTACTTTAAAAAATACCTAAAGTTGTATTACAAAAGTAGTTTGAAATGTTTTGGCAAGGTTTACAGGTAACTTTTGAGATATTTTGTAGTCACGTTGCGCAAGTTGGAACCAGTGTTTTTCTGGATCAAACACGCCAAATAAATGGACATTTTGGATATATATGGACGGAATTAATCAAACAAAAGGACCATTTGTGATGTTTATGGGACATATTGGAGTGCCAACAGAAGAAGTTTGTCAAAGGTAAGGCATGATTTATATTTTTATTTCTGCGTTTTGTGTTGCGCCTGCAGGGTTGAAATATGTTTTCTCTCTTTTGTTTACGGAGGTGCTATCCTCAGATAATAGCATCGTTTGCTTTCGCCGAAAAGCCTTTTTGAAATCTGTCATGTTGGCTGGATTCACAACACGTGTAGCTTTAATTTGGTATCTTACATGTGTGATTTCATGAGCGTTTGAT
Source organism: Oncorhynchus kisutch (assembly GCF_002021735.2). NCBI lineage: Eukaryota > Metazoa > Chordata > Actinopteri > Salmoniformes > Salmonidae > Oncorhynchus > Oncorhynchus kisutch. Next base: position 49,754,644 of record NC_034176.2, read on the forward strand.
TTTTATAGGAATGTATTTGATTTTGGCGCTCTGGATTTTCTCTGGCTTTTGGCCAAGTGGGACGCTACTGTCCCACATATCCCAGAGAGTTAACACCCTTTGCAAAGACAAGGGCCTCAGTGTTGTACTGCCCCCGGAGAAACGGTGATGCTGTCCGACACGGTCTCATTGGCATTAGTTACTGACCAGGCGCCCCTCACGTGGATGGCTGGTAAGAGAAACAATAACAACAGAATAGCCAGATGGTTTTTGTCTTTACAACGGTTCTCTTTCCATGTCATCCACAGGGCCGGATCGAGGAACGGGAATGCAGACGCGCTGTCCCGACGCGACCAAGATGGTGCGTCTGGAGCCAGACCCTCCGGTTCAGTCCTGGGGGGGAAGGTATGTGGAAGGCCCACCAGAGGGCAGGCTGGGCTCACGGATAGTAGCCCAACAAGGCATGGGAGACAAGGTAACCAGAGGCAATTGAGCACAGCTGACGGTACTAATGACATATTCTCCTTCCCCTATATAAGAGAGAGAATGGAACCAGTAGAGAGGGGAGGGGAAAACTATCTCTGGAAGATGACCACCGAGACAGAGGAGCTATCCAGGAAGAACCACTAAGACGGTGACAATCCTGTGACTTTTGTTGTAGTTTAAAGCTAATCCTAACCCACATCCACGCATGTCCATCAGCGGCGTTCCTGTTTCATCTGGAGAAGATGTATGTTTTTCCTTGGAAGGTTTTCATTGATTATGTTGGAGTGTTTGTGTTGACCAAATGCCCTCAATAGAGAACTGTGTTCAATCAAGAGAACCCACTCCTGACTCGTTTATTCCACCTTCCCGCTTTAGAGTGACGCCCAATTACTTGGTCCGCTCACATTAGTAACAGTAATGCCTCTGATGGACATGCGTGGATGTGCACATCGTACTACTGGTTTAGCATCTCATGAAATATTCACACGAAGACCCATGAGAATACTAAACACCCCATTCCCAAAGAATAGGCTGACACTGATGGACTGTGAGGACCAAATGGTAAGTTACTGTCCTGCATTTAACAATGTTCTGAAATCTATTTTTACCCAGGGTAAAAGCTGCTTTACCTGGACCACTCCACAAACTTCAGCCAGGCGATTGGGTGGTCATCAAGGACCTCCGCAGAAATACTAGGCACCAACAGCGCTGGACTGGTCTATTCCAGGTGCTCCAGACAACACAGACAGCGTTGTCTGCAGAGAGGATGCAGAGAGGTCTTAGGTTCACGTCAGCCACTGCAGGGAGGTTCCCCACGCCAGGTGACGAATTGTCGTCGGCGACTCTAGTGGCCATGGGAAGACCAGGACTGGACTCAAAGCATAATTTCGTACACTAGAGTTGAGGAACAATGGGAAAGTCATTCTGCTTTGAAAGTTGATAAACTTAACCTCACTTTTGAAAAAATGGCCCTTGAATGATTGGTAAACCTACTGGAGAGCTCTTTGTCTACACCCATTCAGCATCGTTCACACCCTCTTAAGCCTTAACCCCCTGCTCAACACTTTAAGGATTAACATGTGAGGCCATGTACTAAACAACCAAAGATTTCAAGAATAGAGGCTGGTTTATACTACGGGTGTATTTGTAAATTGTTATGGAGATTCACATGGTTAAGGTAATGGTAAGATAATGATTAATACGTTCCAATTAATGTTAAGGCCATAACTAACAGTATTCCACCCTGTCACTGTATGATGGAGTAAAATGTGTTTGAATCATAAGACTAGAATTCTTGATTGTATGTGAAAAAAGAGGAACAAAAAAAAAGAATAAAAAAAGAGGAACTGTTACCAGACAAGAGACTGTGGCAGACAACTTGTGACAACTGTGAAACTGATAACAGGGAAGGAGGTCTCCCCACCCAGGAAGGGGAGAAACCGTTGGGCTTGCCGTAGATTGTGTAACATGTTGCAGGATATGATAAGCAAGGTATGTGTTGGAGAAACCTTGTAAACAGCATTGACAGTGTTAGAGAGGAGGGGCATTTATATTACCAAATGTGAGGTATAAAAGGCTATGTGCATTGTATGATTTTTTGCGCTCTTGTGAATAAACCTTCTGACTATAAGCTGGGACTCTGTCTGTTTCATTCAACTAGAATCTTACAAATTCTGGGTTGCATACTGAGCAGTTTAATTGAAGTTCAGTTTATGAACATTGAGAACATAATTCTTGTGACATAAATTCAATCTGGAGTGCTAGAGTGCGATCTGGGCGTTCATAAACTTAGAGCTTGTCAAATTGCCCTTTCGTAATTTCAGAGCATTTCGCTCTCGGAGCGTTCAGAGCGCACACTGGATGCTCTGGCTGAGGATTAGGGTTGATCCCAAGCTAACGTTGGCTAGCTTGCTAGCTACTTCCAGACACATGAGAGAACAGCTCACTGACTTTTTTTACTCGCCCTAGCAGAGCTGGTTAGGCTGTTTTTATGTTATGACTGTAACTGTGCTGCTGGCAACAATTTAATTACACTTTTTTGCCAACATTTACTTAGACCGGCCATATTCAACGGGTATTGAGCCTTCGCAACTGTGTCAGTTATTCTGCGCTCTGGCACACTCAGATGAGAGTGCTCTGAAATCGGAGTAGATAGTGAGAGCGAATTTACCAGCTACCTTCTGACAAAATTTGAAATGTGTAACATCTGAAAATGTAGCTAGCTCTATCTTACCTTATCATGGATAGACACTTCTCCCTCTCTGTCACGGAGGCCATGGTTGCCCTTCGTTTGAAGATGTAATCCAGAGACAGGTGTTTTATACAACCTTTTGTGTTCTTTTTGTCTCCCTCGGCATATTTGCAATCAAAGGCCAGAATTTTCTCAATCTCCTTAGCTATCATATTCAAATTCCACCGGGCCTTTCACTAATTTCAAACCTCGGTCCTCCAGAAAGGGGAGATCACCACTTTATCATTAAAAAAAGCTGCATTAGAAAGGATTACCCACCAGCTCATGTTAGACAGAAGCGTGCTACATGGCAGACCAATCTGAACTCATCTCTTGGCATCACCTCTTGGCATGTCCAGCTCATCCATTATCTCAGGAGTAATTTTATTTGTATTTGCAGATGGCATACAAGTTTGTTATTAAGGCACATGAAAGTTCACATGTTCCAGAAGGCAGTTCAGCCCTAAAATGTATTTTGATTTAAAAAAAATTTAAAGTTCATATGCCTCTCCTGTGAAGTAGTAATGCGCAAAATATGCCTAGAATCCTGAAACGAGTCACATTTATCAATAACTCTGCCATCTCTTAACTAACCTCTTTTCCCTAACTACACTGAATAAAAATATAAACGCAACAAACATGCAACAATTTAAGATTTTCTGAGTTACAGTTCATATAAGGAAATCAATAAATTGAAATTAATTCATTAAAAAGGGTAGGGGTGTGGATCAGAAAACCAGTCAGTATCTGTTGTCAGCACCGTGCAGCACATTTCCTTCGCATAGAGTTGATCAGGCTGTTGATTGTGTCCTGTGGAAGGTTGTCCCACTCCTTTTCAATGGCTGTGCTGGATATTGGCGGGAACTGAAACATGCAGTCATACACATTGATGCAGAGCATCCCAAACATGCTAATGGGTGACATGTTCTGATGAGTATGAAGGCCATGGAATAACTGGGATATTTTCAGCTTCCAGGAATTGGGTACAGATCGCTGCAACATGGGGACGGTCATTGTCATGCTGAAATGTGAGGTGATGGCGGCAGTTGAATGGCACGACATTGGGCCTCAGAATCTCGTCACGGTATCTCTGTACATTAAAATTGAAATCAATAAAATGCAATTGTGTTCATTGTCCATCTTATGCCTGCCCACAACATAACCCCACAGCCACCATGGGGCAATCTATTCACATTGTTGACATTAGCCCGCTGCATACACAATGTCTGCCATCTACCCGGTACAGTTGAAACCAGGCTTCATCTGTGAAGAGCACACTTCTTCAGCGTGCCAGTGGACATCAAAGGTGATCATTTTCCCACTGAAGTTGGTTACGACACCGAACTGCAGTCAGGTACAGACCCTGGTGAGGACGACGAGCACGCGAATGAGCATCCCTAAGACGGATTCAGACAGTTTGTGCAGAAATTATTCAATTGAGCAAACCCATAGTTTCATCAGCTGTCTGTGTGGCTGGTCTCAGATGATCCTGTAGGTGAAGAAGCCAGATGTGAATGTCCTGGGCTGGCGTAGTTACATGTGGTCTGCGGTTGTGAGGCTGGCAGAGACAGCAAGTGCGGTTCATTGCTCCAGAGCCTTTCCGTTCAACACTCATGGGCCAGACTACACTCAATCATATGACCCACTGAAGAGATGAGTCTTCAGTAAAGACTTAAAGGTTGAGACCGAGTCTGCGTCTCTCACATGGGTAGGCAGACCATTCCATAAAAACGGAGCTCTACAGAAGAAAGCCCTGCCTCCAGCTGTTTGCTTAGAAATTCTAGGGACAATTAGGAAGCCTGCGTCTTGTGACCGTAGCGTACGTGTAGGTATGTACGGTAGGACCAAATCGGAAAGATAGGTAGGAGCAAGCCCATGTAATGCTTTGCAGGTTAGCAGTAAAACCTTGAAATCAGCCCTTGCCTTAACAGGAAGCCAGTGTAGGGAGGCTAGCACCAATTTATTTAGCACTAACTGAAGTTTATTTAGTGCTTTATCCGGGTAGCCGGAATGTAGAGCATTGCAGTAGTCTAACCTAGAAGTGACAAAAGCATGGATACATTTTTCTGCATCATTTTTGGACAGAAAGTTTCTGATTTTTGCAATGTTACGTAGATGGAAAAAAGCTGTCCTTGAAACAGTCTTGATATGTTCGTCAAAAGAGAGATCAGGGTCCAGAGTAACGCCGAGGTCCTTCACAGTTTTATTTGAGACGACTGTACAAGCATCAAGATTCATTGTCAGATTCAACAGAAGATCTCTTTGTTTCTTGGGACCTAGAACAAGCATCTCTGTTTTGTCCGAGTTTAAAAGTAGAAAGTTTGCAGCCAACTACTTCCTTATGTCTGAAACACAGGCTTCTAGCGAGGGCAATTTTGGGGCTTCACCATGTTTCATTGAAATGTACAGCTGTGTGTCATCCACATAGCAGTGAAAGTTAACATTATGTTTTCTAATGAGATCCCCAAGAGGTAAAATATATAGTGAAAACAATAGTGGTTCCGAAAACGGAACCTTGAGGAACACCGACATTTACATTTGTCAGAGGACAAACCATTCACAGAAACAAACTGATCACTTCCGACAGTTAAGATCTAAACCAGGCCAGAACTTGTCCATGTAGACCAATTTGGGTTTCCAATCTCTCCAAAAGAATGTGGTTATCGATGGTATCAAAAGCAGCACTAAGGTCTAGGAGCATGAGGACAGATGCAGAGCCTCGGTCTGACATTATTTAAAGGTAATTTACCACCTTCACAAGTGCAGTCTCAGTGATATGATGGGGTCTAAAACCAGACTGAAGCATTTCGTATACATTGTTTGTTTTCAGGAAGGCAGTGAGTTGCTGCACAACAGCTTTTTCTAAATTTTTTGAGAGGAATGGAAGATTCGATATAGGCCGATAGTTAAAAAAATATTTTCTGGGTCAAGGTTTGGCTTTTTCAAGAGAAGCTTTATTACTGCCACTTTTAGTGAGTTTGGTACACATCCGTTTATTATATTATGCCGTTTATTATGTTCAACATAGGAGGGCCAAGCACAGGAAGCAGCTCTTTCAGTAGTTTAGTTGGAATAGGGTCCAGTATGCAGCTTGAAGGTTTAGAGGCCATGATTATTTTCATCATTGTGTCAAGAGATATAGTACTAAAACACTTGAGTGTCTCTCTGGATCCTAGGTCCTGGCAGAGTTGTGCAGACTAAGGACAACTGAGGTTTGGAGGAATACACAGATTTAAAGAAGAGTCCATAATTTGCTTTCTAATGATCATGATCTTTTCCTTAAAGAAGTTCATGAATTTATTACTGCTGAAGTGAAAGCCATCTTCTCTTGGGGAATGCTGCTTTTTAGTTAGCTTTGCAACGGTATCAACATTTTTTTTTCAGATTGTTCTTATTTTCCTCAATTAAGTTGGAAAAATAGGATGATCGAGCAGCAGTGAGGGCTCTTCGATTCTGCACGGTACTGTCTTTCCAAGCTAGTCGGAAGACTTCCAGTTTGGCGTGGCGCCATTTCCGTTCCAATTTTCTGGAAGCTTGCTTCAGAGCTCGGGTATTTTCTGTATACCAGGCAGCTAGTTTCTTATGACAAATATTTTTTATTTCTAGGGGTGCAACTGCATCTAGGGTATTACGTAAGGTTAAATTGAGTTCCTCAGTTAGGTGGCTGATTTTTGTCCTCTGACATCCTTGGGTAGGCAGAGGGAGTCTGGAAAGGCATCAAAGGAATCTTTGGGTTGTCTGAGAATTTATAGCATGACTTTTGATGCTCCTTGGTTGGGGTCTGAGCAGATTGTTTGTTGCGATTACAAACGTAATAAAATGGTGGTCTGATAGTCCAGGATTATGAGGAAAAACATTAAGATCCACAACATTTATTCCATGGGACAAAGCTAGGTCCAGAGTATGACTGTGACAGTGAGTAGGTCCAGAGACATGTTGGAAAAAACCCACGGAGTCAATGATGACTCCGAAAGCCTTTTGGAGTGGGTCTGTGAACTTTTCCATGTGAATATTAAAATCACCAAAAATTAGAATATTATCTGCTATGACTACAAGGTCCGATAGGAATTCAGGGAACTCAGTGAGGAACGCTGTTTTTGGCCCAGGAGGCCTGTAAACAGTAGTTATAAAAAGTGATTGAGTAGGCTGCATAGATTTCATGACTAGAAGCTCAAAAGACGAAAACGTCATTTTTTTTGGTGAATTGAAATTTGCTATCGTAAATGTTAGCAAAACCTCCGCCTTTGCGGAATGCAAGGGGGATATGGTCACTAGTGTAACCAGGAAGTGAGGCCTCATTTAACACAGTAAATTTATCAGGCTTAAGGCATGTTTCAGTCAGACCAATCACATCAAGATTATGATCAGTGATTAGTTCATTGACTACAACTGCCTTTGAAGTGAGGGATCTAACATTAAGTAGCCCTATTTTGAGATGTGAGGTATCACAATCTCTTTCAATAATGGCAGGAATGGAGGAGGTCTTTATCCTAGTGAGATTGCTAAGGCGAACATCGCCATGTTTAGTTTTGCCAAACCTAGGTCGAGGCACAGACACGGTCTCAATGGGGATAGCTGAGCTGACTACACTGACTGTGCTAGTGGCAGACTCCACTAAGCTGGCAGGCTGGCTAACAGCCTGCTGCCTGGCCTGCACCCTATTTCATTGTGAAGCTAGAGGAGTTAGAACCCTGTCTATGTTGGTATATAAGATGAGAGAACCCCTCCAGCTAGGATGGAGTCCGTCACTCCTCAGAAGGCCAGGCGTGGTCCTGTTTGTGGGTGAGTCCCAGAAAGAGGGCCAATTATCTACAAATTCTATCTTTTAGGAGGGGCAGAAAACAGTTTTTAACCAGCAATTGAGTTGTGAGACTGCTGTAGAGCTCATCACTCCCCCTAACTGGGAGGGGGACAGAGACAATTACTCAATGCCGACACATCTTTCTAGCTGATTTACACGCTGAAGCTATGTTGCGCTTGGTGACCTCTGACTGTTTCATCCTAACATCGTTGGTGTCGAGGTGGATAACAATATCTCTATACTCTCTACACTCGCCAGATTTAGCTTTAGCCAGCACCATCTTCAGATTAGCCTTAACGTCGGTAGTCCTGCCCCCTGGTAAACAGTGTTTGATCGCTGGATGATCCGTTTTAAGTCTAATATGGCGGGTAATGGAGTCACCGATGACTAGGGTTTTCAATTTGTCAGAGCTTATGGTGGGAAGCTTCGGCGTCTCAGACCCCGTAATGGGAGGAGTAGAGACCAGAGAAGGCTCGGCATCAGACTCCGACTTGCTGCTTAATGGGGAAAACCGGTTGAAAGTTTCTGTCGGCTGAATGAGCGACACCGGTTGAGCATTCCTACAGCATTTCCCTGCAGAACCATGAGAAAGTTGTCCGGCTGCAGGGACCGCGCGAGGGGATTTGTACTAACGTTACTATCTGTACTTACTGGTGGCACAGACGCTGTTTCATCCTTTCCTACACTGAAATTACCCTTGCCTAACAATTGCGTCTGAAGCTGGGCTTGCAGCACAGCTATCCTTGCCGTAAGGCGATCGTTCTCCTGTATATTATGGGTACATCGACTGCAATTAGAAGGCATCATGTTAATGTTACTACTTAGCTTCGGCTGTTGGAAGTCCTGACGAACCATGTCCAGATAAAGCGTCCGGAGTGAAAAAGTTTAATGAAAAATAAAAAAGTTGAGTGAGGGAAAACTAAAAATATAAACGGTAATTAAAAATTAAAAACCATAAAGTTTTCAGGCAGCAAATAAGGTTGGCAACAAAACGCACAGCGACACGTAAACAAGTCTGCAACCTCAGTCACTCAATTGTCCTCAATAAACAGTGCATGAAACAAACGTTGATCCTTTCTGCTTTAATCCTGGAGTGGTTCTGCCACCAGGGAGTAGTTAGACACAAACCGATGGTACCATCCTGCCATCCCAAGGAGCCGTTGAAGGGCATTGAGGGTGGTTGGCACAGGGAAGTCTTGGTCTTTTCAGGATCTACATGGATGCCGTCAGAGGTCACCATAGGAGCTTCAGGGAGGTTTGGCAGAAGTTACTCTTCTTCATGTTCAATGTCAGACCAGCTTCTCTAAGCTTGTCCAACAATGCCTGAAGATCTTGAAAGTGTTTTTCTCTGGTCTGGGCATAGATAATAACAGTATATATTCCAGGTAGGTGAAACAGATCTTCCCTTTGAGCTCACCTAACGTAGTCTCCATGACTCTTTGGAAGGTGGCAGGCGCATTCTTTAAGTCAAAAAGCAGGAATGTTTTGTGCTTCAGGAGTTCGGTGCTTATCAGGCATTAACTGTACCAGAGCAATGGCAGAGAAGACTGCCACACTTGGACCCCAATCATGTAACTGTGTAGCTTCTGCTTGGAAGAAATGCTTCTCGCTCTGATTGTGTGGAAATCAGTAGTGCGATGTCCATCTGGACACCACTGAACCACATTAAATCAATTCCCAACACGACAGGAAAAGCAATAACAGAAGGAATCATATAGGAGTGGTTACACAGGCGGATTCCCACCTCACTCCATCCGTGTGGTCTTTTAGCCTCACCGTCAGCCAGATATAATGGACCTATTGTCCATGGCTTCCTGTTCTATTTGGGACCTTTCACAGCTTCTCATTGAGCAGCGTGTAGGATGATCCAGTGTCCAGGATGGCTCTTCCTGTCCAAGGGCCTATGGACAAGGGTAACACCAGCTGGTGCGGTATTGGCTGAAAGGAAGGGGATGCCGATGGGTGGGCGTAGGCAGTGACTCTTGGGGTTTCAGCTCTGGTCAGAGCACCTGGAGTAGAATGGTTGTTCTTGTGATGAGACTTAGGTGTGTTGGCATGTTGTGACTTGCTGAACAGATTGTGGTTTCTGGATGAGTTTACTTGATGCTGATTTGGACATGTAGCTGGAGAATGTCCCGCTTTGCTACATCTCCAACAGAACACCGGAGGGATCGATGATGGCTTGGGTATTTGTTTGGGTGTCTGTTTCTTTCTCTGTTCATATTGCTGATGACATTCGCTATCATTCTCGAACAGCTGTCCCAGTCTAACCAGTCCATCTACAGTGGTGACCGAGTTGATAGGCTAGCAGAGGGTTGTTTTTTTCCCTTCAAGATCAATTTAATAACCTCTTCCTCCTTAATGCCAGGTTTACACTCCTGCACAAGGAGTAGTAAGTGTATGCAAAGTCACGGATACTCTCACTCTCTTCTTGAACTCGATTCCTGACTCTGTCAGCCAGCTCATCTGTGTAGTCCTCAGACAGAAAGGTAGAAGACGCAGACCTCTATAACTCTGCCACTTCCTTTTTCTAGTATCAGGGATTTGGGCCTAGTCCAAGATGAGCAGTATTTCCTTCACCGCCGACTAATTGAAGTAGAAATCCTCATCGAAGGTCAGTGATCACTGTTCTGATGTCAAGAAGTTATGTTCGGTCATAGGAAACAACGCCTGATACAGTATCTAAAGAAAAGTTACAATAAGTAGGAAAAAACACAATAGCACAATTGGTCAGGAGCCCCTGATGAAAAATCTGAAAATAAATTTGAAAATTACATATGTATTTTGTCATTTCTCATTACTGTAAAACATTACCATTGTTAAATATTATTTGTCATAATCACTTGTGTGATAAATGTGTTTTACATCTGGAGGAAACCTGGCATCATGCTGTGGGGATGTTTTTCAGCAGCAGGGACTACTAGACCAGTCAGGATCGAGGGAAAGATGAACAGCGCAAAGTACAGAAAGATCTTGGATGAAAACCTCATAAGGTGAACCTTCGCCGCAGTCTAACAGGACAACGACCCTAAGCACACAGCCAAGACAATGCAGGAGTGGCTTCGGGACAAGTCTCTGAATGTCCTTGAATGGCTCAGCCAGAGCCAGGACTTGAACCCAATCAAACATGTTTGAAGAGACCTGAAAATAGCTGTGCAGCGACACTCTCCATCCAATCTGACAGTTTGAGGATCTGCAGAGAAGAATGGGAGACATTCCCCAAATACAGGTGTGCCAAGCTTGAAGCATCCTACCCAAGAAGACTTGAGGCTTTAATCACTGCCAAAGGTGCTACAAAGTACTGAGTCAAGTGTCTGAATACTTACGTAAAAGGTGATGTTTTTTAGTTTTTATAAATTACCATTTTCTAAAAACCTGTTTTTACTTTGCATTATGGGGTAGTGTGTGTAGATTGAGGATTTAAAAAAAATATGTATATATTTTAGAATAAGGCTGTAACGTAACAAAATGTGGAAAAAGTCAAGGGGTCTAAATACTTTCCGAATGCGATATACATAAGCATGTAGCCCTCGTCCTCAGTTGCTCAGACAAGCCATGCTCGAAGTGTGACAAAAAAAGTGTTTAGCTCATCGGGTAGGGCAGCTTTATTTTTGTAATCCGAGATTGTTAGAAGCCCTCGTATTCGACCCGCTCCTCCACTTTGTCCCTATACTTGTGTCTACCATATTGATCAATCCGTGTAGGTCGTATTTGCACTGTTGAAGCATAAAATTGTCCCAATTGGCAAATACATGTCAGTAAAAACAGAACAAATGTAAATTATATTTCATGAATTTGGTGCTTTAAATGTTCCCTATGTCATATCAAGTCAGGCATGGCATGAATTACACAAGAAAAAAGATTTAACAGTTGCAACTAAAGAATTCTAAGTAAAGATTTTCTGATACAGAAAATACAGAATCAAGGAATGACATTTTCTCTCTCTCAGGGACACCAAAATACTTCACTGGCCTTTCTATGAGGAAACAGGGTGGTTTATATGCATTCACAACAGGGAATATTAGTAACACAATAACACAACATAAAATAATTAGAGAAACAAATCTTTGCACAGGGTTTCTGGGTCAAAAGGAAATAAATAACACCAAATATAAATATATATATATATGCATACCAGTCAAAAGTTGACACAGCTACTCATTAAAGGATTTTTATTTTAACTATTTTCTGCATTGCAGAACAATAGCTTAGACAAACTATGAAATAACACATGGAATCATGTCGTTAGCAAAAAAAAGTGTTAAACAAATCCAAATATTTTATATTTGAGATTCTTCAAAGTTGCAACCCTTTGCCTTGATGACAGCTTTGCAGACTCTTGGCATTCTCTTAACCAGCTTCATGAGGTAGTCACCTGGAATGCATTTCAATGAACATGTGTGCCATGTTAAAAAGTAAATTTGTGGAATTTCTTTCCATCTTAACGCATTTGAGGCAATCAGTTGTGTTGTGACAAGGTAGATGTCGTATACAGAAGATAGCCCTATTTGGTAAAAGACCCAAGTCCATATTATGGCAAGAACAGCTCAAATAAAGAGAAACGATAGTCCATCATTATTTTAAGACATGGTCAGTCAATGCGGAAAAAATTCAAGTGCAGTCGCAAAAACCATCAAGCGCTATGATGAAACTGTCTCCCATGAGGACCACCACAGGAAAGGAAGACCCACAGTTACCTCTGCTGCACAGGGTAAATTCATTAGTCAGATTGCAGCCCAAATTAATGCTTGAAAGAGTTCAAGTAACAGACATCTCAACATCAACTGTTCAGAGGAAACTGTGAATCGGGCCTTCATGGTCGAATTGCTGCAAAGAAACCACTACCAAAGGACATCAATAAGAAGACGAGACTTGCTTGGGCCAAGAAATACAAGCAATTACATTAGACAGGTGGAAATCTGTTCTTTGGTCTGATGAGTCCGAGATTTTTTGTTCTAACCGCCGTGTCTTTGTTTGACGCAGAGTAGGTGAACGGATCTCTGTATGTGTGGTTCCCATCATGAAGCATGGGAGAGGAGGTGTGATGGTGCTTTGCTGGTGACACTGTCAGTGATTTATTTAGAATTGAAGGCACACTTAACCAGCATGGCAACCACAGCATTCTGCAGCGATACGCCATCCCATCTGGTTTGCGCTAAGTGGGAATATCATTTGTTTTTCAACAGGTCAACGACCCAACAAGGGTTATGTGATCATGAAGGAAAGGGAGATACCTAGTAAGTTGTCCAACTGAATGTATTCAACTGAAATGTGTCTTCCACGTTTAACCCAACCCCTCTGAATCAGAGAGGAGCAGAAGTCTGTCTTAATCGACATCCACGTCTTGCTCAGGGGCAGAACAACAGATTTTTAACTTGTCAGTTCAGGGATTCGATCCAACAACCTTCCGGTTACGGGTCCAACACACTAACCAATCTGCCGCCCCTAAAAAGGAGGGTGATGGAGTGCTGCATTAGATGACCTGGTCTCCACAATCACCCAACCTCAATCCAATTGAGATGGTTTGGGATGAGTTGGACCGCAGAATGAAGGGAAAGCAGCCAAGTGCTCAGCATATGTGGGAACTCCTTCAAGAATGTTGGAAAAGCATTCCAAGTGAAGCTGGCTGAGAGAATGTCTAGAGTGTGCAAAGCTGTCATCAAGGCAAAGGGTAGCTTCTTTGAAGAATCTAAAATATATTTGAGATTCTTCAAACACTTTTTTGGTTATTACATGATTCCATGTGTTATTTCATAATTTTGATGTCTTCCCTATTATTCTACAGAAAATAGTAAAAATAAAGAATGAGTAGGTGTCCAGATTTTTGACTGGTACTGTGTGTGTTATATATATATATATATATTTAAATACATTTAAAATGACTAATGCGAATGCTTTTAACATTTTACAAAGTGTAAACCAAATAAATCTTGTGTGTAGAAGTAGAGAATGAAAAATGTCCCACACCATGTCTAGCTAATAGGTAGCCTACATTGATGGCCAATAATCATAAAAAAAAATACAAATATATTTAGGGTACATATTAATTCTGAGGACGCAGACAGCATTGCATAGCACAACAAAAACTTACACTTGACAGTGTCAGGATGCCAAACATTTCAGTTAAATGCAAACACTGAAAATGCGGTTTCCCAGACACAGATTAAGCCTAGTCCGGGACTAAAAAGCTATTTCAATGGAGACTCTCCATTGACCGTGCATTTTAGCCCAGGACCAGGCTTAATCTGTGTCTGAAAAACCTGTCTTAAAATGTCACATGCTGCTTCAAGTCTCTCCTCCTTTTTCAATTAGTAGGCTTGACTACACATACCATGCTCACTCACACATATGTAATCATGGCTATCCAAAGGAAAAAAACACAAAAAAACCACACAAAAAAAGATTAAACGAGGACCATCTCCTGATTTTTGAAATTTCCAAAATGTCAAACACCTGTACCAATGTTTCCCTTTTTTAATTGATACCATCCTAGGCATTTGCATTTCCAAAGAAATCATCTTGATTGTCCATCATGAAGTCCAAGTCCTCACCATGAGTTCCTCACCGCCTCTTCTGTGTGTAAACTGGGTAGGCGAGCGTGACATTTAAAGAATCATTGTGTTGTACGAGTGACGTGTGGTGGTAATGCAGGACTAGTTCTTTTAGGGAGCCATACAGGTTATACGGCTCTGCAAATCCATAGCCCGTATGACTCTTGTTGATAACACAATGCTTCACCTCACCCTCAACACTGCAAAGAAAGGCATTTTAAATTAGAATACATCAAGTTCAGAATACATCCAAATTCCATGTATGGACTATTTTACATGGTTCCGAAAATAAAGAATGACCTGGTTTTGTTAAATGTTGTTAACTTGATCATTTAGAAACACACCAAGGTCAACTTTTCCTTCTTCCTTCAGTCTCTCTCAATATGTAGCATGAGGAGAATCAGTTTGTTTATTATGAATATGATCTAGCATGACAAATCTGATCAATATGCTAATCAAGTTGCCAATATACACTCAATACTAATGCTGCAAATTAACATCATAAAATCTGCCAACACATTAAGACTGAATAATCGGATCTCATTAAATAAGATTGATTAACTCTATGAAACATGAGTGTTTAGGTCTTAAATTATCATTACACTAAAGTCAAATCATGTGTCTTCATGTGGAATTTTTTTCAGTGTGATTAGGTAGCCTAAAAATCTGTCGCTATTCCCTTGAGTAAGGCACTTAACCCTAATTGCAACAGCAGTGCTATACAATAGTGACCCTGGCCCCACTCCTTGCAGGTGTCCCAGGGGGGAGTTGGGATATGCAAAAAAAACAAAACATTTCCATTAACAGGACAAATATAAGCACCCCGCAAACTTGTATTATTAGATACATACACAACACTGCAGGCGTAGCAGCCAGCTTTGCTACTGTCCCGGACCAGGAATGTTCCGTCCTTCTTCCCTCGGAGCAGAGCTTCTGCCTGCAGCCGGTTGATGTTGCCTAGCCTCCACGAACGTTCATCATGATGTGGGAGGTCCTCGTCATCTTCAACCATTGAGTACTCACTGCAATACAATAATCACATTAGTTTTATACAGCACTAACTTCTGTTTGAATTACTCCTTTAAAAAGAAACATGCAAAAGGAGACAACTTTGGATTGTTTTTTAAAGATCCACTTCAAAGTAAAAGCGTGGGAAATGGATACTTACTCTTCTGGGTTTTCATTCTTGATACCCAACCATTCATTCAGCTTCTTCTGCCTCACTCCCTTTTGTGTCAGCCACCTACCACGAGAAAATAGGTTGTCAGTCATTTAGTAACGGGACATTATAGACAAAATATTTGATAACAGCAAAGACTGGTGCTATACTTACATTAGGTAATGGTCTCTGGTCTTGCGGAGCTGAATCAGATCAGGTTTGATGCTGTTCATCTTCTTATCGATCTCCCTGTAATCCGCTGCTTGCTTTTTCAGATCGTCCTCCAGGTGCCGTTTGCTGTCCACAATCTCACTTATTCTCGATTTCAGTTTGTCGTAGTTTCCCATGATTCTAGGAGAAACAATTATTGTTGTAAAAAATATATCACCTATTGTCAATATATGAGACAGCTGTTGTGCTTCTATAAGAAAGGCACATTTGGCTTCTCCAACAGTGAAGCAATCTGAGTAGTTGTAGCATCAACAAAACTCCAGTGATTATTCTGTGGGTATACAAACTTCTACTATTACCATTAGTGATGCACCGATATGACATTTTTGGCCGATACTGAATATTTTCCTTGCCAAAAAAACAATACCGATAACCGATATTTAAACATTTAGCGGCCTTTTAAGCATTCTAGTACAGTTAAATAGTTACACACACACGGACAAAGCGGTTTAAGGCACTGCATCTCAGGGTAAGAGGAGTCACTACAGTTCCTGGTTTGAATCCAGGCTGTATCACATCCGGCTGTGATTGGGAGTCCCATAGGGCTACGCACAATTGGCCCAGCTTCGTCCGGGTTTGGCCATTATTGTAAATAAGAATTTGTTCTGAACTGACTTGCCTGGTTAAATAAAGGTTTTACCCACACACTGACCAACAAGTTATTTTGTTGGTCCCCATTACCAGTAAAACATAATCAAAAGCTATTTCTTTCACTTACTTGCTGCGCTGTTTCGTTTAATTCTCAACCAGGATTTCTATGGAACGCCATTTGGGCCTTTGCGTGTCAAATAAGCTTGTTGACCAATCAGGACCTGAATATGACTGCATGTCACATAATAATTGAACACGTTTGATTTTTTTTACATAGTGATTACACTATCATCTGTATTTAATATGTAACAACGATTCATCAATATTTATGCTACGATGCTTGTAAAGTTGTCTCGCGCACCTATATTGCTGGTCATAAAAAAAGCTAGCTAGCTCATGGATGCAAGCAATGTTCTTCCCCCAAAATATAGCAAAAAGACTATCTGTTTCAGTAGCTATAGTTGGCTGGCTAACTATATAGCTAGGTGTCACCATCTAAAATAACCCTAATTTATAAGACAGTCCTTAATTGATTAATGGTGGTTGGACTCATCTATGTGAAGATAGCCACAATAGTGTACTTTGCAGTTAGCCTTCAAAATAAAAGAATGTCATTGACAGAGATGCAAATGAATACAAATAGTAGAATAAATCATGCTAAACAAGGTTGGAATGTTATATAAAACCAACAAAAGACTATTTGTTAATTTGACAAAAATCTGAAATCACACAATGTATTTTACTTTAGAATTGGATTGGGAGGGGCATACTTATTTCACTGTACAGTATTACCTATGGATTGTGGATCAATGACATCGGGTTTCAGTCTACTCAGTGACACCCAGAGAACATTAGTGTCGTAGCTCTTATTGCGGGACTCAAACAACTTGAGCCACATTTATTGTCCACCTATGTATATTGAACACTATTCCCGAGGAAAAACCATACTTTGTGGATATTTTGGAGTCCGATAACTCTAAGGATGTTGTGAAAAAATAGCTTGGGTATTGAGTAGACTAATACCCCATTTCATTGATCCCCAATCCTTACGTAAAGCTGTACAATATGAATGTCAATACAGACAATAGGCTGACTGGGGAGGTGATTTCACACAGTCACAGTCCCGCGATAAGAGCTACAACGCTAATATTTGTGTAAACTCTTCAGTTGTGTTCTGTGGGTGTCACCGAGTAGACGGATACCCCATTTCATTGCTTCACATTCCAACCTTGTTTAACATTATCTAGTCTAAATATGGAATGATTCCACCAATTGTAACCTTCTGCATCACTTTCAAAGGAGGTACTTTTATTTTGAAGGCAAACCGCAAATTCCCTATTGTGCCTAGCTTAACAACACATAACCCGGTCCCGTCGAGCCTCACTAGCCAGATGAAGCTAGCTGGCTGCTTATAACGTTAACTTTGGGCAACAAGGTTAAGTAGCTGACTGGCTATTTATTTTCATGAACTGAGGTTCAATTTCAATAGGTGAACAACAAGTGGCTACCTAGCTAATACTTACCAGGATTCCTAAATCATTGCTAAGAATAATGAAAATGACTGAAGTTTCGACTGGTCATTGTTTTCAGGCTGGTTGTATTGGTGCTAGCTAGGTACCACACTAAGGCTAGCTAGCTACCCCAGAAGTTGCAGTTGAACAAATAATGCTTTATTACCAACAGTGTTTTCTTGTTTGCAGACTTTTTGTACAGCTTTGACAGTGCTACTGATAGTAGTGGTGGCGCTTGGCTTGCACGTGCAAATTCAGAACACACAACATTCTATAGTAGAACTGTCAAATAAAAAAAGCTTATTAAACGCATCAAGTAGTGTTATTGTCAAATAGTGTTATTTGACACGTAAAATACCCAAATGGCGTTCCATAGTATGTTGTGAAGCTAAGTGGAGTGACGCTATTACTGTGTAACTCCGGTAGGGCAACATCTGAAAAATAGAGCACTTGGTAGTGTGTGCCGGTGCTCGACCAGTCGCGAAAGTCAACATCACCCACGACAGAGAACGGTTGATTGTCAAGGGCAATGAATTCCATAATCTTGGTGTTAATGCATTTCGCCTTTGAGTTGTCTCGCTGAAATGTTCTTACTCTTTCAAATGACTGCTCAAATTGAACTTGTTGGAAGCGTGCGCTTTAGTATTTTTCTGCTTTTGTTCTGTGTAGCGCTGTATTTTTCATGGCGTCATTACATGATCTACTTATGATATATATAGGTATGCACGTCAGCTTTGACATCGGTTTTGCACATCGGCGTTAAACTAGACATCGGGCCGATGCTGGCATTTTTAGCTAATGTAGGCTGATTCTGATATGCTCACCGATACATCGTGCATCCCTAACAGATATTAACCACTTTATCATAGAACTGAACTGTGATGAGTGTTAGCTACATCTTTGGTTGAAAAGATAATATAAAAGATACTTTTCATTATTACCTCTGGATTTCTTTATCGTTACCCTCTCTCCTGAACTTTTCAATGTACTCCTTGCTATAGCGCTCTTGGGTTTGGCACTGCTCCTCAAAGATCTTAATGGTTTCATTGAATGCCTCAATGGCCGTTCTCTTCATTTGAATTTCCTGAGGAAAACAAAGAACCGGAGGTTGGATACAGTACAATCAGAAACGATTCAATCACAATTGAATGACAATAGCAATTCACCTGTGATGTTCTTGTATACTCCTCGTACAGACGATCGTACTCTCGGTTCTTCTCCTGGAACTGAAGGTGGTACTCCTGCAGCCTTTTACCGACAGCTTCAATGTTGTCCTCTTTAACAACCTGGTCCTGCAGGAGACAACAAAGCAGTTAGAGGAACAAATCTCACTCGGTCATCTGGCAAAAAAAGCTCTGGGTGACACTCAAATGCCGGATATGAAAATGAAGCACTGACTGTGCTCATAGAATAATCGGACCAAGGGATCTCTTATCTTTGAATACGTGTAGCTTCCATTTGTGTTTGAATTGTGGAGGCACCCTTACCTGCTGGAGCCTTGACACTGGGTACAGCAGTCTCACGTCCAGCTTTGGGTTGTACTGGGCTAAGGACTCGTGTCTGTAGTGATTGATGAGCTCAACCACCGAGTTGAATGTTAGTGGGTCCGAGAAGCCGTATTTCCCATCCCGATGGAATATTTTGATCAGTTTGTTATTTCCTCCTTTCCTATGAGCGAGATCAAAAAGGGAACTGTGAAAAGGGCCATGTGTCTTTAGGCCAGGGTTTAATTTTAAATATGCCGGACATTTGAGAAATATACCGGACCCACATGCATTGTGTGATTAGGGCGTCCACCAACGGTGCTCAGAATGACAGAAATCACATTTAGATTATGGTAATTCATTTTAACAGAACATGCAACTCTAGGATGCAACGGTGTCTGTCCTTCGAATTCTGATGCGCACTTTGAAGACGTTAGAATAACTGCCACTTTTCCTCAGCCAACAAGACGAGTTACAAACACCGAAATCACTAGCCTATGTCAATCTACTATTCTCCATAGTAGAACAGTTTACCTATTCTCTTGGTCAGTTTGCAGTTCTAGCCTATTCCAAACAGACTAAGATAGTTGTGGGATCCCTAATTTATATAACCAATTTAGCTACATGAAAATAACATTAGAAAGCAAAATCAGGCTGATGCAACAGATTTGAACGTTTAGTTTAAAATGTTGATAAACTATTATTTCTTCGCATTATAAGCTCACGAAAGCTTGTTCCATAATTTAATTAGCCGGGAAAATACCGTTTCCAAAAGCGCACTGTACATAAGAGCGGCAGAGATCAAAATATCTGTTTGAGATTAAGATAGAGGGAAGATCTAATGATGCAACAACTAGGCTTCTAATATGACTAGGATTGTGTCTTTGGCTACTGGACAATGAAAAAGTGTATTTGAAAACCATTTGAACATGAGAAAAAAAAAATAGGCTATTGGTTTCAATGGCATATGGAAGTCTTTATAAAGCAATTGTTTCTATGGTCAGATTTTGGCTAGGCTACTTCAAAGCAAGGTAAGACATGCCTCATAATATGAAGCAAAACAATCATGTTTAAAACAATTAAGTTAGTTTTTTAAATGCATACTGCCCCTAGCTCATTGCAAAGTGACACACTGAAGCCTGCCTGCCTACCCTTGCCTGTGCACTTGAATGGCAAAATGGGAAGCGTGCGTGCATCAATGACCAGTTGAAAAATAAGTTTAAAAAACAGTTTTGATAGCCACGATTTAACATGCGACTGCATTTAAAATTGATGCGCATTGGAAGTTATAAAAGCATGTTTCACTCCAGCAGAAAGGAACGAGCTGTAGTAGCAGCTCTGGTGCGCATTTTCTGTATGCTTCCAATTGAATTCCACTCAATTATGCAAATTAACCTACAGACCGATAAGCATGACTGGTCAAATGTATTTCCATCGACTGGTATTTTGCTGATTTTGCTAATTTGCTGATTATTATAAAAATTGGATTTTTTTATTTTCTTACGGACAATTTTATTTATTGGCTTTTCAATTATTTGATTTAAAAATTGTCTATTACCAGCTAACAGAAACCCTGCATTAAACAGAGCAGGATATTAAGAGTTCCATATTTAGCAACCATGCGATTCACAACGTACCTCAGAGTCAGTGTGTAGTCTCCATGCATTTTGGTGGATGCATCTCGGACCAGAAACGTACCATCAGCTGTGTCTCTCAGCTTCTCATTCACCTCCTCCCTACAAGAAAACGAAGGGTTATGCAACAGTTTCTTCACAAATCCAATAGGACTCATTATCAAACTGGAAACCAAGAGATTTATCACAAGACACTGACCATTAATTCATTATTAATTGAATTATCATTAAGATCATAAGGGCTTGCCTTGAGATGTCTCCCCAGTACCACTCCCCGTCTTGCAAGGCCATGTTGTTGTTGAACCCGTTGTTTGGAACTGGGGTAGTGGCCTTTGGTGGTTTCGGGGGCAAAGCTGCGGCAAGAAGAGAGAACGAAGCTGTCAATTTGCAGTCTCACAGCGCATAACTTACATTTCACAAGTTCAGAAAAGGTAAGTTGACTTGATTATAGGTGAGTGAGGAAGATAGTTATCAGCTACCAGAAACGGGCTTAAATTCCTCCAAAAATTGCAACGGTTCATAACAATATGAGTTGTAATGGCTCAAAACTAAATACCTACATGTAGGCTATTGTTTGGTTTATTTGTGTCAACTACTGCATTACCAGTTAAGTAGCTACACTTCGTTGCATTAACATAATGACCAGAAAAAAAGGGGGGAAAAAGTGGAAATGTGTTATTTGGCCACATTTTAATGTAACAATATCAAAATATTATGATGACAGACTAAATAAATAAATAAAAAAACTGAGAAAATTAGGACTGAATGCAAAGACATTAAATCCCAAAAGAAGTACGCCTCTGTACACCATAACTACTCCTGTGTGAAACAGTAGAACTTCGCTGCAGTTCATCTGCTCTGCCAAGCTATCAATGTAACATAGCCTAATCATCACAATGCACATCCATGTAGAAATACCCACA
Organism: Oncorhynchus kisutch; assembly: GCF_002021735.2. Lineage (NCBI taxonomy): Eukaryota > Metazoa > Chordata > Actinopteri > Salmoniformes > Salmonidae > Oncorhynchus > Oncorhynchus kisutch. The sequence goes on from NC_034176.2 coordinate 49,776,224, forward strand.
ATGACAATACATTATACAGCCTAATGGTAACATCTCACAAAAAAGATTATGTAGGAGGATGCCAAAGAAACACATGCAAACCACAGATGGCAAACAGATGTTGCGCTGGAGGGGATGGCTCCCATTTTATGGGCTCTTAACCAACCATGCTATTCGTTATTTATTTTTCGCATTGTTTGTAAATCATTTTGTACATAATGTTGCTGATACCATCTCTTATGACCGAAAAGAGCTTCTGGACATCAGAACTGCGATTACTCACCTTAAACTGGACAAAAAAAATGTTTCTTTGACGAGTTGGATGAGAGGGATTTACTCCAGACAAGGCCCTCATCCCCAACATTCGCAGGAGAAAGAGACTTTTCGCGGAAGGAGGCCGGGGTGCCTTGTGAGGATACGGCGGCGAGCGGCTAATCTGCCTTTACCATCTTTACTATTGGCTATACACTGTATCGGCAGGATAGAACAGCAGCCTCTGGTAAGACAGGGGTGGCGGTCTTTGTAGATTTGTAAACAACACCTGGTGCACGATATTTAAGGAAGTCTCAAGGTTTTGCTCGCCTGAGGTAGAGTACCTCATGGTAAGCTGTAGACCACACTACCTACCTAGAGTTATCTATATTCTTCGCAGCTGTCTATTTACCACCACAAACCGATGCTGGCACTAAGACCGCACTCAATGAGCTGTATACGGCCGTAAGCAAACAGGAAAACATGACTGCCTAACCAGGCACGACTCCAACACCATCATATTTGCCGATGACACAACAGTGGTTGACTTGGAGCCTCAACTCGGGACTCGACTGATGACTTGAAATGATCTGGTCAGGTTTTGTAAAGTTTTCACTCATTGTGGCACACAGTCTCCGTGGATTACTGGTGTTCTAAAATGGAAGGGAGGGTGGTGCGGCAGGTGCCGCTTCTCCTACGAATGCTGTTATTTTATCTAAAGCATCAGGTGTACGCCGACCCCAGCAAAGTAACTCATGCAAAGATTTAAAGCTCAATGTGTTATATCTCCAGTACATTGTCATGATTGTCAGTTATGTAGCTGCTCTACTGATAATCTCAGTGCGTCCTTGCTGGGATGACAATCAATCTACTGGCGGAGAATATCAACACCAAACACATTGGTTCAATGTTCCATGGGAGAGGACAGTACACAGCATACCATAACATTTTGAATAATTGCCAAGTCTACCTCGCTCCCTATTCAACCAAAGACAAGTCTAACATTTATCGGAAACTGTTAAACTACCTGTTCACTACCCTCCTGCTCTCCAGGGATGTGCAACTCAATCCTGGGCCTAACATCACCGAGCCAGCGATACTCACCGGAGTGGAAAGCAGTGGATGGCCTTGTCCACTGATCGTCGCCGCTATGGAAGTGGGTGAGTGCTATGATCCCATGGTTTCACTCGACTCCATGATGGAATTTGACTCTTCAAACATACCCAAGTCACTATATGCAATCCCTGACTCTGCTTCTGACATGCAAGCCGTTTTAATTAGCTCCCCGCATCCAGTGCAAGCAGGAGGGATAGTTAATTACGCTACCGAACTGCCCCTAATCAAAACGAGAAAAAAAACGGCCTTAACCCAGCCGCCAGAAAACACAGAAAATGTAACTTTTTTTCAATGTGTCAATCACTCTCAAGTCATCTGGGACCCACGAGCTAAGCCCAAGGGACTACTAGTGGGGCACTTGAACATTCGTAGTGTCATTCCAAAAAGTGGTCAAATTCAATAATGACTTTTACCCTTATTGGAATGTATAGACCACCTTCCACCAAAAGTGTGTTATTTCGATAAGTTTAATAACATGCTTAGGGAATGTGATTTTGGGAAAGAGGTCATCTTAATGGGAGATTTTAACATTAATTACGAAGACAAGTCTTGTAGGAAAACCCTCAAACGGATCACTAAAACCAGGGTGGCTCTAAAACACAGATTGATTTGGGCTATCTGATCATAATCTGACACTTATAGCCAGAAAGCTTTCTAAGAACAGGTTTAACCTCTCTATTCTTAGAAGGCTGGATCAACTAAGAATACCTAAGAGTGAATTAAATTATTTTGAAAACGCAATTAAGGGAATTAACTGGAATGATCGGTCCTATACAGATGTGGAAGCTGAAAGAAAAACCTATCCACAATCTAGACTGACTACAATAAATGGTTTCCTAAAAAAAATCTAATCCAAACCTGTACTCTTCCTTGGCTAAACAGAGAAATCTGGAAATTGATGGAAGAACGAGATCTCTAAAAACAGCCCTAAAATCCAAATTAAAGCATGACAGACGTAGGTTTACCATGTTGAGAAATAAGGTGATGTAAGAAATCACAGGCCAAGGCAAACTTTTTATTAACATAATTGGTGAAGCAAATGGAAATTCTAAATTGATCTGGGAGAATCTAAAAAAGTTAATAAGGAAAGACCATAGTAATACTGCAAAAAGACTAGAAATCATGGTGAATAACAATCTAACACAGGATGCAGTCGAAATAGCAATAACCTTCAATTCCTACTTTATTGACTGTCAGGGTACTGACACAGAACCCCTCTGCTGCAGAGGATAAGTTCATTGGAGTTACCAGCCTCAGAAATTGCAGCCAAATTAAAGGTTCACAGAGTTCAAGTAACAGACATCTCAACATCAACTGTTCAGAAGAGACTGCATGATTCAGGCCTTCGTGGTTGAATTGCTGCAAAGAAACCATACTAAAGGACACCAATAAGAAGAGACTTGCTTGGGCCAAGAAACACGAGCAACGGACATTAGACCAGTGGAAATAAGTCCTTTGGTTTAGAGTCCAAATGTGACATTTTTGGTTCCCCATCCACCGTGTCTTTATGAGACACGTTATGGGTGAACAGAAGATCTCTGCATGTGTATTTCCCACCGTAAAGCATGGAGGTGGTGGTGTTATGGTGTTGGGGTGCACACCAGATACACCATCTCATCTGGTTTGGGCTTAGTGGGTCTCAGCATTGGTTTTTCAACAGGACAATGACCCAACACCTCCAGGCTGTGTAAGGGCTATTTGATCAAGAAGGAGAGCGATGGAGTGCTGCATCAGATGACCTGGCCTCCACAATCCCCCGACAAATGCTCAGCATATGTGGGAACTCCTTCAAGACAGTTGGAAAAGCCTTCCAGGTGAAGCTGGTTGAGAGAATGCCAAGAGTGTGCAAAGCTGTCATCAAGGCAAAGGGTGGCTATTTGATGAATCTCAAATATATTTTGATTTGACACTTTTTTGGATACTACATGATTCCACGTGTGTTATTTCATAGTTTTTATGTCTTCACTATTATTCTACAATGTAGAAAATAGTACAAATAAAGAAAAACCCTTGAATGATTATATGTTCTAAAACTTTTGACCGGTAGAGGCTGGAAGTAGCACAGGGTCAGCCGCAGAGAAGCTCCACTTGAGCAGGTTAAGTGCCTAGCTCAAGGGCACAAAGGCAGTAGATTGCATCAGAGATTCTGATACAAGCAATATTATATTGAGCTTAAAATAGACTACATCTTAACCAAATAGCTACAATACTGTATGGTTACAGTATTTGCTCTCGCTCTCTCTCAAACACGGAACAATCATTCAACCTTAAATTCTCACCAAAAAAAAGATCCATAAACGATACTAATACGTATGAGCATCTCAGAAAACAGTTTGTGTACTTGATAGTTTAATCCAGCACTAGAACATATACTGATACTATTTAGTTATTACTAAAAGAAAAAGTAACCAGCTATGGCCCATGCAAGAGTTTTCTATCTTCGAGATCTATAGTCAGCAATTAGTTCAGCAGACATTAAATCACATTCAATTCCAAATATGAAACATAAAAAATATGACTTGTATTACCTGGAGCAGCCTGGGTTTCACTCAATTCACTGTTGACCAAGATCTCTAGAATCTTGATGAGGGAATCCAGGCTGGCCTCACAGCTGAGAGATAGGAAATGGTTACATTTATTATCTGCTGCGTCCTTATTTCATTGACCTGTCAAAGGCTTTCGATACTGTTGATCACTCACTGCTAATTCAGAGGCTTTCCTCAAATGGTCTTGACCAGGATGCATGTAAATGGTTTAAACATTTACATGACAGATAGAACTCAATGTATATCTACTGATGGTGTTAAATCTGTCTTCCTGGATATTACGAAAGGTGTGGGTCCTGGGTCCTGTAGTTTTTACCGTTTACATTAAGAATATTGACTTGTCTGTAAAACATTGTAACCTGTACTTGTATACCGATTATACTGTTGTATATGCTATTGCCCCCACGGTTGACCAGGCACTATCTGAACTACAGTCTTCCTTCATTGTATTACAGAAAAACTTTGAGCTGAAATTAGTTCTGAAAGCAGGTAAAACTAAGTATATGTTGTTTTCTAGAGCGCATAAAAACATGTTTGATGATTTAAGCATATGGACTTTAGATGGTGTCCATATTGATCGTGCCCCTGTTTACACATATCTGGGCATCTGGATAGATGAAAATCTGTCTTAAAAAGCATATTGATGAGTTAGTTTAGAAGCTGAGAATAAAAACAGGCTTCTTCTATAGAAATGGGCCCTGCCTCTCACTAAATTGTAGACCGTGTTTTTTTCTTTCTTTCTGCTTGCATTTTGTATTTATATTCTGATGTGTGTATTTTCTGTAATTTATGTAATTCAGGACTCATCTGTAAAAGAGACCTTGGTATCAGTATGACTCCTTGATCAAATAAAGGTTAAATACATTTGGTATGTGTATTTAAACACACAAAAAAATTATCTGTTCACATTCTACAGTTACTGTGAGTGTTACTGTCTCTATGACATGTTGTTCTTATACTGCCCTCATACATAAAAGCATTCCTGTCAGCATAATTGCCCTTTGTGGGATAAATAAAGTATTTCAATTGTAATTGTATACTGACCTTGCTGGTTGAAGCCTGAAAAGCACAGGGCTAAAGATTTCCGCCAAGTCTCTGACACAGAGTTGGTTTTTGCTGGTGTTCTGAGAAATCCGGCAGAAATGTTTGATGAGGCAGTAGAACGTGAGGCAGTATTGGGGCGGATGGTTAGATGAGCTGGCTATTCTGCGCAACAACTGGGCACAGTCCTTTGGATCCTTTACCTCTGTGAGCATGAAAAGAGGAAACAGTCACACAAGGTAAAGATTAAATCAATGACAACCACTATTAAAATGTACTGCACAGCATTGCCCTGGAAAACTTACCACAACATACTATAACTTTATTTGTATGGTGAGCCACATATAACCGGCTTGCGGGCCGGATTTGGTCAGTGGGCCGCTTCGAGTATACATTTGGTTTGAGGGATTCTATTAGTTTTATAGCCATCAGGTCTTACTTACCCTGTGCTGCATGAATCATCTCACTTTGGAGAGAGGTGGGAACAACTGGATTAGGCAAATCCTGCAGGTATCTCCAAAGGCCATCACATAGCGACTGTAGGTCCAAAGGCTCCAAATCTGTAAATGCATCAATAAACTTAGATGGTAGAGATGAACGCAACAAATATGACAGTTACAACAATCACTTGGTTAAGAAAAAAAATCATATTTCTCAAGAACTATTAAAAATGGGAGAAGTAGTATGGTGGAAAAATTGCAAGATTATGTTATAATACTTTTATTGCATCAAATGGCTGTTTTATGCAACAGAATAGAGTATTCTGTTAACTATTGTGTGTGTGTTCTACTGAGGATGGGCCTCTGGGAGATAACACTGACAGGAGATTTACAATGTCTTTTGGGTGATAAAACCTAAAGAGCATTCTAGAGCATGAGTTAATGTTTCTGTTCTATACGGGGCCAGACACTGGTGTCTATACAATGAAAACTGCTGACACAGCAGATACTGTCTGCTATGTATTATAGAAATCTTCCATACAAATCTTAACCTTGTGACCCATTCTATACATCTGTTGTTCGTCAGGGGCGGCAGCGTAGCCTAGTGGTTAGAGCATTGGGACTCGAATCCCCGAGCTGACAAGGTACAAATCTGTCGTTCTGCCCCTGAACAAGGCAGTTAACCCACTGTTCCTTGGCCGTCATTGAAAATAAGAATTTGTTCTTAACTGACTTGCCTAGTTAAATAAAGGTACATTTTTTAAATTAAATGTAGGTTGGAATGGGTGTATCTTGGCTATAAAATACCTTTGTACTTTTGTCTAAGTGATTAAATATTTAGTTTAAGTATAACTCTGACTTGTGTGATAAGTTTGTCTCGCATGATTTGATAGTAAAGAAATTAACCACCACATTAGGCACAATCTGCCACTCACTCACCACAGTCAGTGAACTGTCTCATATCCAGCCCACAAGCTGCTGTGAAAGTTCTATAAAGGGTTGGACATTCCAAACCTGCAGGACAGAAAATAGGATCAGGAGGTGGATTTGATTAACCATTTCAATGTAAAAGCAAAACATTCACCATCGTTAACTACTCCCATGCACCAGGCCACGGTCTCTTCTTACCTTTGCCTTCTATTGCCTCCAGAAGCTTGACCAGGATGGGTGATGCAGTCTCTGGAGGAGCAAACTGTTCTGGCAGATCTGGCAACATGAAGCCTGCACAACAGAAAGATGACGTACCTGAAACTTTCTAAAACTGCTACCGGACAGTTGATTGTTACCTGATAACAAACACCCATCTTGCTCACCTTTCCTTTATAGGCATTAAATTAAAATGAAGATCTTAAGATCTTACACACAGCAATGGTTGTGTCGCATCTAACAAGCCTGCACAGATATTCATTTTTCCTTGCGGAGTCACAGCACTGTTGTAGGTATAGGCCTGCCTTACAGTAAATTATTAGTATCAGATCAGAGTTACACACAAGCATTTGCTGTTTTGCCTCTTAAGCTTCCGTTGTAAAAGCTTATGAAGCACTCTAATCCTCCACATCAGCATTTTCATAGATCCATATTCAGCACAGCTGCTCTTCCTTGGCTTGCTGCACATCTGCAGCTCAGTGCTTAATACTAGTTGTAACCAACTCAAACTAATGAAACAGCAAGCCAAGGAAGAGCTGAAACAAACTACAGCCTGAAATTCATGTCTATGCACAATAACATTCATAACCAACAGTGCAAAAAGATAGGTCACGGTATTTAAAATCAAATTGGTAGTACAGTACTTTAAAACCGACAAGATAAAAACATCAGCAATGTAACCTGATGTACAACTACTTACCCTCTGATTCTGAATCTGTCCTGGCTAGATCTGATGTGGAAGGAAGAGGCCTAGGTGGCCTTGGTTTTGGTGTTGGTGGTGAAATTATTTTTCTTCCCACAAACTCAACGTAAGTCCCGGGGAAGTCACCTTTTTCATGAGTTGTCTCATTGAATCCTGGCAGCCACCCAATCTCATCTGGTTTTTCTTCAGCCCAATTAGGGCAGCCTAGGGCCAGCAGAGCACCCTTGCTCACCACAAGTATATCGCCTACATGCAAATCAATGTCCTCCTCCCTCTCCTTTTTATAGTCATACAGTGCTCTGTACTGGTATCCTTCTGAAGTCATCTTTATATATGATATATTTTTCCCAATACACAATTTAAGACCAATAAGATTCGGCCTGAGGTTAAAAATCTACTATATTCTTTCTAACAACGCATGTTTCCTCCATCTCCATTTTATGCAGATCTTCTTCCCCCAAAAGTATGCAGATTCAGCACCTCCAAATGTTAACATTAAGGTTCTGTCCTGTTTTTCAATACACCCTCATTATGCTTCATGCAATACAATCCCATCAAAGGCATCGGCATCTGTAGTCCCATGAAAGCATCTGTCCAGGATGGAGACAAAATGTATATTCAGAAATCAAAATTAAAGAACTGTGGTAGCTAGATTGTTGAAATCATGTGTTGTTTCACAAGCTAACGTTTTCAATTATTTCAATCACCAATGGTGATTGTCTATGAATAAGAAACGTTAATATCTAGCTAAAGTTACTGTATACTTGAAGCTATATAAAGTTCCACATTGGATAAAGCAATGTGTCTTTGTTCGTGACAAAGCTAGTTAGCTAGTACAGTATGTCCAAGCTATACACCAATAGTCTTAGCTGGGGATTGGGGAAGTAGCTAACGTTACTAGCTAGCCGGGTAGCTACGTCTATTAAGACACATCCACAAACCCGGTGCACACACACCATCCAAAGGACAAACACAAAAGTAATTTTAAAAATACAAATGATAAAACCATTTCGATTAAATAAGCCATGCCATTCTTTGTGTAACTAGTTAGTATGTAACATTATTAGCTAACGTTAGCTAGCATGAACACAGGCCCGTGAAAATGTGGAAATTCCACGGCCTCAGATTTGGCAGATGGCTACTTTAGCTAGCTAACGTTAGTTGAATAGTTACCTTATTGTTATTTTCCTCTGAAAAAATCTTCAGAAAAAACATAGATCAGATTTCATTGGGAAGTGCAGGATAGACGCGGTCTCCAAACTATAGCTAGCTATGATATCGAAAATGCATCCGGGTGCAGTAACAGCTAGTAGCAAACCGCAGTGCAGCTAGTTAGCCGGTCGTCACTAGTTAAGACAGCCACAAAGTCAGGGTTTATGTCCGAGGTAAAAAGTAGTGGATATTCGGTTCTCTCAGCAATAGCTATTGAACCAAGCATGCCATGACAATAAAGATATTCTGAATAAGGGGAGAATGGTCAAAAATCCACAACTTTTTTTTTTGTAGAGACAATTCAGTGTATATTGTATTTCTTGTTGTTGCTTTCAATCTTCCATAGCTCTTACACAAAGCATGGCATGACTATGAAAATTATATATTCTGAAACGGGGAAGGAAGGACAAAAATTCATAGCCCAGCCCCTATATGCAAGGACTGGCAGTCCCTGATAATGAATTACACTATGAAACATATATCAAATTAAGTTAAAGGGGGGCTATTAAGGAACCATTCAGCAATTGTGTGATTTTGTTAACAGGACCACTTCACTCGTTCTGCTTCCACTGTCAGATGGATAACCTGGAGGGCAACAATATGTTTGATTGGGTAAGCGACTACACAAGTGTATATATTATATTGATGTCATTACATACAGTTAGGAAAGCAACAAATATAATTAATGAATCTTATAGAGAGATACTGTAGTTAAGGATAATGAGTATTATATTAGAAAACAGTAGATAATCTGCTTATGTGCTGAGTTCTCCCCTGCTTGGTACAGAGGGCATCTCTGATTAACCCAGGAAGCACACTAGCTGACCCATACCACAATTTCTCCAGGGACACTAACGTAGCTCATTGCCATTGCATTCTACCATTCTGGTGAGCATGGCAACAGGGTTATCTCATCCAGCGATAAAGCCAGTTACGGAAGTCTTTGAATGCAATATAAAGTCAGTTTGATTATCTTGTCTCTATTGTAAACTCAAATACATTTTTGTAGACCTTAAGTGAAATGCTTACCAAATAATACCACCAAAAAAGTAAGAGATAAGAATAACAAATAATTAAAGAGCAGCATTCAATAACAATAGCGGGGCTATATACAAGGAGGTACCGGTACAGAGTCAATGTGCAGGGGAACCGGTGTCGAGGTAATATGTACATGTAGGTACATGGGGGGCAATGCAAATAGTCTGGGTAGTCATTTGATTAGCTGTTCAGGAGTCTTATGGCTTGGGGGTAGAAGCTATTTGGGAGCCTCTTGGACCTAGACTTGGCGCTCTGGTACCGCTTGCCGTGCGGTAGCAGTGAGAACAGTCTATGACTAGGGTGGCTGGAATCTTTGACAATTTTTAGGGCCTTCCTCTGACACTGCCTGGTATAGAGGTCCTGGATGGCAAGAAACTTGGCCCCAGTGATGTACTGGGCCGTACGCACTACCGTCTGTAGTGCCTTGCGGTCGGAGGCCGAGCAGTTGCCATACCAGGCAGTGATGTAAGCTGCAAAAAGGCCACCTTAGAGTATCTGAGGACCCATGCCAAATCTTTCCAGTCTCCTGAGGGGGAATAGGTTTTGTCGTGCCCTCTTCACCACAGTCTTGGTGTGCTTGGACCATGTTAGTTTGTTGGTGATGTGGACACCAAGGAACTTGAAGCTCTCAACCTGCTCCACTACAGCCCAGTCGATGAGAATGGGGGCGTGCTCGGTCCTCCTTTTCCTGTAGTCCACAATCATCTTCTTTGTCTTGAACACACTGAGGGAGAGGTTGTTGTCCTTGCACCACACAGTCAGGTCTCTGACCTCCTCCCTATAGGCTGTGTCATTGTTGTCGCTGTTGTGTCATCAGCAAAAGTGATGGTGTTGGAGTCGTGCCTGGCCGTGCAGTCATGAGTGAACAGGGAGTACAGGAGTGGACTGAGCACGCACCCCTGAAGGGCCCCTGTGTTGCGGATCAGCTTGGCGGATGTGTTGTTAAATACCCTTACCACCTGGGGGTGGCCCGTCAGGAAGTCCAGGATCCAAATGCAGAGGGAGGTGTTTAGTCCCAGGGTCCTTAGCTTATTGATGAGCTTTGAGGGCACTATGGTGTTGAACTCTGAGCTGTAGTCAATGAATAGCATTCTCACATAGGTGTTCCCTTTGTCCAGGTGGGAAAGGGCAGTGTGGAGTGCAATAGAGATTGCATCATCTGTGGATTTGTTGGGGCGGTATGCAAATTGGAGTGGGTCTAGGGTTTCTGGGATAATGGTGTTGATGTGAGCCATGACCAGCCTTTCAAAGCACTTCATGGCTACAGACGTGAGTGCTATGGGTCAGTAGTCATTTAGGCAGGTTACCTTAGTGTTCTTGGGCACAGGGACTATGGTGGTCTGCTTGAAACATGACAGTATTACAGACTCAGACAGGGAGGTTGAAAATGTAGAA